>NC_056739.1:1755770383-1755915383 GCF_019279795.1 Protopterus annectens
GGTGTCATTCAAAGGGATCCAATGTCTGTCTGCCTGGGATGACATGCTGGACAAGCCACGCTGCTTCGCAAGGGACGGCTTGCACCTGTCACCCTGGGCTTCGGATATTGGCAAAGGCTCTTGCCACCCCATAGTGCCTTTTTAGGCAAGGCTCAAATTCTAAACCTACCACCCTAGAACACCAAAAGGAAAAAACTAAGGGTAATGCTGCTCAATGCCAGAAGTCTCAATCTCAAGATGCACGCACTCGAGGCCCTTCTCAATATGGAGAACATCGATGTCTGTGCTGTGACAGAAACCTGGTTCAAGGCTCCTGAGAGCACCCCAGCACTAACAGGTTTCACCTCATATCATGCGTTCCGGCCCCAAAATCCGGACAACACCAAGAAAGGAGGGTGTCCATATTCATAAAGGACACCCACACCTCAAGGTTGGTGGCAACGCATGATGCATCGGAGACCATCCAGGTGCAATTAACCATAGGCAAGACTGCTCTGCAATTTGTAGCATGTTACAGGCCACCCTCTCAAACTCAGGAACCTCACATGGCCTTCCTGAAAACATTGGAGGGATAAATGTATCTCCAAACACCATCATACTAGGTGACTTTAACTACCCTAATATAGACTGGGAACACTACTCAAGCCCGAACACTCTAACCCAAAGATTCCTGGAGTTCATAAACTCAAATGCCATGGAACAACTAGTCACCATCCCCACAAGAGGAGAAAACATACTTGATCTCATCATCACGAACATGGGATCAAAATGTTCAACACCGAAGTATACCCCTCACTGGTGAGATCGGATCATAAACTAATCTCGGTGGAGGTCCTCATCCGCCCCACCTGAAACAAAAAGACCACAGTGAAAAACTTCTCAAAAGCCGATTTCACACTTCTAAAACTAGTGTGGTCTCTTTTAAGGCCCCTGAGCCAGTGGTAAACATTACTCAAACCGCTGAATCACTTACAAATGCCTTCTACCAGCACCTACAGGACTGCATGGATCAGGCAATCCCAAACAAAACTAAGACTCTCTGTACCAAAGGCAAGCGTCCAGTCTGGTGGACCCCAGCCATAAACAAGCTCTACAACAAAAGGAGGAAGCTACTACAAGATAGAGCAAAATCCTTGAAAGGTAAGACACCTTTGATCATTATAAGTAAAAACTAAGAGCTCTCATAAAATCATCCAAGGCAAATTTTGAGAGAAAAATCGCCAAGGACTCTAAAGAGAATCATAAGGCCTTCTTTAGCTATGTTAGAAACCTAGGAGGAAACTCCCAGATATGCTCAGAATTAGTTCAAAATGATGTGAAAATTACTGAACCTACACACATTGCCAACATACTGGCTGACAGGTTCAGTGCAAACTTCTCCCCCCCAAAAGGAGAGATATCTATTCCAGAGGATTGTAGCCCCCAAACATCTCCAACGCCCAGGTGAGAACTGCCCTCACTAAGGCAAAAACACAGCATCCATGGGACGGATGGTGTCCCCGGCTGTGTGCTTCATGAACTCAATGAGGAATTAAACCCACAGTTAGGACAGCTGTTTAATCTTAGCCTCACCTCAGGATACATACCCAAGGAGTGGCGACGCGACTGTGGTCCCACTTCATAAGGCGGTGCCTCCACAGACCCTGGAAATTACCGCCCATTAGCTTGACAAGCCTTATCTGCAAAGCCATGGAGAGGATCATAATGGAACTCATAAATAAAGACATAGGGAACTTGCAGACTTTGGATCCAACTCAGTTTGGCTTTGTCAAAGGCAGATCCTGCCGCTTAAACTTGTTTGACTTTTCGAGACAGTCACCAAGGCCATTGATGAGGAAAGGCAGTCCATACAGCCTACCTCGACCTGGCAAAGGCCTTCGACACAATACCCCACTCAGGTATCATCGAAAAACTCATCAGCTTGAATGTAAACCCATACATCACAAGATGGGTTGCAAACTGGCTAAGTGACAGAACCCACAGGGTCAGAGTTGCTGGAGCCATGTCAGACTCAAAGCCTGTCACAAGTGGTGTCCCACAGGGCTCAGTCCTGGGTCCACTCTTGTTCGGCATCTACTTTTCTGAAGTACAAGCAAACACAGGAGGGGTATGGCTGACAAAGTTTGCAGATGACTGCAAACTGGGCCATAGTCGAAAACACATCTGACACAGATATCCTCCAGAAGGGCCTCACAGAAATGGATAACTGGTGCCAGAGCCATGGCCTGAAGTTAAACGCCAAAAATGCATAGTCATACGCTTTGGGAAACACAAGGCTACCCCTAGCTACCATATAGGTGGCAATCCACTGAGCACAGAAAAAGTCATCAGACATCTGGGGACGCAGGTTGACAGTAGCCTTCGTTTGACACTCATGTTGCTAAAGTAGTTAGGAAAACCTTCTATATCACCCACCTGATCATGAAGGATTCACATCTAGATCAAGGAGGTCATCGTCCCCTGTACTCATCACTTATTAGACCTATGATTGAGTACAATGCCCGTTCGAATGTATCTGACCAGACACCTGCTGCAGCTTGAAAGGCCCCAAAAGTTCCTCACCAAAAGGATAAAGGGTCTCAAAAATATGTCTTATGCTGCCCGACTGAAAGAACTCCAGCTCTATTCAGTCTCATACCGCTTGCTCAGAGGTGACCTGTGCCTGACATATAAGGCCATGTCAAACCCAGATTTGATGAATATGCTTCACCTCAAAAATCTAGATCCCTCAGAACCACAAGGCGGAGACTTAAACCTTGACACGGTTATAAATAGAACGTGCTGGAGGGACAGATTCATCACCCAGAGACTCCCTATGCTGTGGAACAAAATCCCGGTACATGTGAGGCAGAGCACCTCTCTGGTCTTGTTCAAGAGGAATCTTGACCAATGGATGGGAGATTGCAGATATACCCCAGGGATTACTTCAGCGTCACTGCTTGACAGAGGCACAGCAAAATGATAGGCATAGTTTTTATTCAAACTAAAGGGGTGGTGAAAGCCACATAACTATGGGCTAGGCTTATAAATGCCCTTGGGCAGATAGCCTAGTATGAACCTATGAACCTATGAACCTATGAACCTATAGGAAGATACATATTTAGAGGGTGCACACCATACTGAACAGCCAGTATTCCTACAGTTGCCACCTTATCAAATGGACAGTGCATGAGTCACCCATACAAAAGACAATTGTTGCCTGCAACATATACCCAAAGGGAAGTCCAAAGATATGACACCACACCCAGGTTTGCATACATAAGAAAGTTTTATTTGTATACTATTACAGCTGTATATGCCATGTCATATAGCTGTTAGACTTTGAAATACATACAAACAGGTTAATGCAACTCTCAAGCAGATAATGTAATACAGTAATCAAAAAGCATAACATATGTTGCTGTCCAGGCCAAGGCCTGTAAGCAGTACAACAGTAAAGACAGACTGGGCCACAGGATAACAATCAATCAACAGTAAGTAATGCAGATATATAGTCCAGCAGCCTCTAACTACTCTCTGTATGCAATCCCTAGGGGGAAAATGGGATGCATCTGTTACATAACAATGCATAACTGAAAACATCACAATCACTCTGACAAACAGAACAGTCTGTATGGCAGTAAGCAGTAGGCAAGCAATGTACCCAAGGTGAAATGTATGGTAATGTACAGCCATATACCATAAGGCAGCTTACTACTGATATCCCTCACATGTTGTAACAGCCTAGGTTATTTATGGTGCATACCCCCCATAGACTGACTTACAGGGGCATATAACACTGTTACATACACTGACCTCTGGACTGCAGAAGGACACACATGTTTTGTGCAGATGAAGCCCACATATATTTCGACCCAACCCCACAATATGAGTGGGGGCCACAACAACAGTGGACTGATGGCAGGAATGGCAGCATGCCATACTCACAGGCCACTATATAACCCCTGACAGCATGTCATATGGACATAGCCTAGTATGTAGGTGGAGGACAGAGGCTGGAACACAGGCCCATATGTGAAATAGTGTTGTCATACACTTAGCAAGTTGCTGGTGTTACAGGATAGTTTGCAACATACCCTTAGTCAGGAATATGAAGTCAGAAACATAAATGGATGTAGCCATGTACTGATAGCACTCAACACACATACTGCCAGTGATAGATCTGACACAAGACCTGTGTGGTGGACAGACAAAACATAACAGGCACACCTCTGGCCATCATGTGGATAGACCCACAGTTGAGAGCTATGCAGACAGACTGCATTCCATGTTAAACTAGTATGTACATGCAAACCATGTAACACTGGAGCTATACAATGCATATAACAACACTACTCACACTCTGTCTGTAGTTCTGGAAACTTATACAAATATGTAACTGGCCCGAGTCTGCAGGTCCTCTTGTAAGAGGTATTGCTACCTGCTGTCTGTAACACTGCTGCCCACGCACAAGAAGGATGTCCACCATACAGGAAAGGTAAAGGGACCACGCCCACATGATGTAGAGATTTATAGTAGTGGGTTGCCATGACAGTGGTAATTGGAAGTACTACACAGCATGCTGCATGCAGGTAGCAAGTGGAGGACACTGATTGTTGCAGAGGCTAACACTTGATCATGTGCATCACCAACAAAATCCATGCTGCAATCTATTCAAAGCAGCTCAATCCATTTACTGGAGAGAGAACAGGACAGAGAGAGAGAGAGAGAGCGAGAGACAGTGAAAGAAAGAAAGAAAGCAAGCTAAAGGCCAAGCCAAAGGCAAATGGAAAAAAAACACAAACAAATTCAAGCAAACTATCCAGAACAGACATCATTCCCACAACAGGTATGTGAAGTATATATGCATGTAATTGACTGTAATACTTGGTTCATAATAATGGGATAGATAATGTGGAATGATTTATATTTGCCATCAGGTGTTGTTATTATAATGATGTCCAGCTGAACAACTGCTATGGACAATAGTGTCTGTCCCTGTGTGTAGTGGGCCATACCCATCAACTGTGTAGAGCAGAACTAACTGTAAGTCATCATAGTGTGTGTTGTGTAATGGAAAACATGTATATTACTGACCAATAGCTGGTGGTGGAAGTAATGCCATAATGATGGACACATGGGTTCCAGAGCCCACCACTTGCAGGACACTCAAGTTAATGTGTAATGTAGCATGCTGAAATGCCATAGGGGAACTACTAGACAACACTGGGAGTGTATCCATATATTACTGTTGTCCACATAATAAGTTGATTGAGCAAGAGATCTTGCATCTACTGAGCAATAGTTATGTATGACACTCCAGTGCATGACATTATTGAGTGACCGTAGTAGCCCCTAACATATGGGGGCCATGCTCACAATTTCTGGACATACCCAGGGTGAACACTGGATGACACCAGTGAGTCCTTCTAAAACCAACTCAAATCAAGTCAAAGAGGTAATGGAGTAACAGGTCATGTGTTGTGATCACTTGTCTAGGTATTTAGAAGAATGATACATTAATGAGTAGTATTAATGAGTGTGTGTTTCCAAGTGTGATGCAGGATGGTGAACGTACGTGAATACACTTGGGACAGTCTGTAAACTCAGGGTGAGGCAGGTATCATGGTGGAATTTCAGTGTGTGTGTGTGTGTGTGTGTGTGTGTGTGTGTGTGTGTGTGTGTGTGTGTGTGTGTGTGTGTGTGTGTGTATGTGTGTGTGTGTATATGTGTGTATTGTTATGCAATGCAGTACAGGTCTTAAAGTGCGTTTCTTGTTTTCCCCTCACAGATGGTGAGGTGGGTCAGGGTCCCTCCTGCATGCAAAAACAGCCAATAAAACAAAGAACAGTATAGATAAATTATCAAAAAGACCAGGATCCAACACTCAGAATTTAATCAAACCTCTATCGCCTCGGCAATAGCCTTACAAGGAGAATGCAAACTAGAATTACAATACACCTTTATATAATAAAATGAATTAATCAATTAAACAATTAAACAATTTAAAACACATTACAAACAAATAAAAACTCCTGCATGCAATCTGATGTTGGTGTCCATACAGACACCGAAAATGATGATAGATGTGTTGAGGAACAGCAGGGTTGTCAGCGGCCAAAACTGCACCATTGTTTGATATCCCTCGGTTGTCCACCCCATCCCCACACACAGTCACAGTGCCTATAGATACCCCATCACCAGTGGCCATAGCAGAGGGACAGTTGATGGTTGGTGGCAGTGCACAGGAGAGTGTGGTATCTATGGCTGCTCTGTCTGGATACAGCAGGCATAGCCAGATGTCTGGCAGGGCACCACATAGGCAGATGTACTGGGGTGCTTATGGGAGCCCTGCTGGTCATGGTGCCCCTGGCAGAAGTGCCACAACTGGTACCACCAGATGCATGTTTCAGACTGTCATGGGGGTGCAGGCATGTATGGAACTGTACACTAGATAGGGTATGAGGCTGCAGAGAGCTACTTTCTCATCTGTAAGTGACAGCATCCATGAACTTGAAGATGCCTTCTGTGATTATACAGAGGTCATGGATAGATGGTTGGGTGAGATGGTGGGCCTCATCGACCGTGGATTGTCTGTGCTAGACCATGTGGTGGGAGTGGGGCAATGGCCGTGTGGACATAGGCCAGCAACACCAACATCTGGTGGTCAACGTGGACGTGCAAGGGCACCAAGCCGCTCCTGTAGTGGCATTACCAGCACTGCAGGAGGGTGCTGTCCACACCACACTAAAGTAGACCATGTGCAAGTGGCGCTGGCCAGTCCCAGGAGGGACCTGGTTCAAGCAGACATATGTCACCATCAGGGGAGAGTAGCACATTGAGGCCTGTACCTGGACATGTCCATGGAACCCTTGGCAGGCACAGTCTGCGTGCCCATGGCTGGAGGTGGTGAACTGCACATCCTGCCAGGTATAGTCTGCAGCTGTCCAAGAAACACCTGTATAGAGCAGCTACATGGCAGAACTGTGTGCATGCATACCCATACAATATACAAACACACCTAGGGCAACCCCATACCTACACACACCACTTCACCATGCCCATATCAGCAACTTACACCCCTTACCCACACACATGGTGTCAAATGTATGGCCCACCCCAGATCTCTGGCAAACCAACAACATACCCTGTGCATATGATGATACCTGTGCCACATCCCTGTAATCCATAACATCGATACAGGGACAGGATAATATGGTTCTGATGCACATGGTGACTGTACTACAGTGTACTAATGTACTGCTGTGTAACATGTTGTCAGCAGTAATATTTCATGCTTACATGTCAGGTAGTGTAGCTGTCCAGCCATGATGCATTATAGCTGTTAGCAACACTGATTGATTGTGGTCTACATAATGTTATCCATTTGTGTTGTAAGTGTACATGTGTCAGCAGGAGGATGGTCTGCTGTCATATCTGACAAGGGATATGACACTGTGTTGACAATATGGGCTGTGCCATATCCTGGGTATAGTTGAACACATGTCACAGTTTTGTATAACAGTTACTACCTGTGCCACATGGGCAGGTGACTCCCTGGCACATGTATATTCAACAACCTGAAGTAGATCCCTCCACATACACACACACACTCTTACTTGGCAACAATGGGCCTGGACCCCTACCTAGGTATGTAGTGCTACTGATATGTGTGGTTTTAATTGCACACACCACACAGCATTTAGGATGAGGTGTGTTCCAGGTTACATGTTACATGCAGAACATCCCCAGGTATGTACCGTATGGTACTGGAGGATGTAATGGTTGTATATGGACAATACATAGTGTGACATACCATCATACACACATTAACAGATACATAACAGGCAAATACACCTGGGTCTATCAGTGCTAACTAACTTGTTAGTGTGTCCAGTGTGTTACAGGTAGGCTGCACACAGCAGATGCATAACTGGGCTGGATTGTGTTATCAGTTACCTATACAGTTGATGGTGATGGTGGTCACCATACAGTGGTACATGAGACATGTACTGGAGTACCATGGTGTAATGACAGTGTACACAGCACACACACCCCATACATTTTGTATGGGGGGAATACACATGTACCTGCAAATATAGCAGGTTCTACAGGCATATCACAGCACAGAGTAACAGACACCTGTGTGAAAGTTCATACCCACAACCAATGTGAACACTGCCACAGGCACATATGGTACACAAGCTTAATATTACACTAAATAGACTGTCTGATCAACACCATCCTCATATGTGCCACTCACACCCTAACCCTACATATACTGGGTCACAACACAGTGTGGTCCAGTGCCTATCTGTGGTATGGGACACATGTGTTTTGCCTTACAAACATGTGAGCTGATAGGGTACTATACAATGGAGCAGCGTGTAACATCAGATAGAACAGGATCAAGAACAATGACATCTACCACAGTCTGTACACAGGCCAAGGTACATATTCACAATGTTCATACTGTCGACAATCACCATAAGTACATAGACCCCACTACTGTACACACAACCACAGAATTCCCAGGTTATGTCCTCAGAAATAACCCATACTATATATAACATGTTTAGCAGTCTGATATCTGACTGGCTTGTCATCAGGTATGATGTCAATAAATAATGGTGTACAGAACATATGCACCTCTTACTGCATGACATATGTACAAAGGTTGACAGACTTGTGGCTGGAGCCACAAACACTGGGCCAATATTGGCATGTTGCTGTGATACCCTCATACATTTACTGTTGTAACAGGGTTTGTTGCGACATATTTCCTATGAGGGATATGAAGTCAGTCACTGTCATGGCTGTCACTATGTACTGACTCCAATCCTCAAACTAAGCTTCTGAAGTTCTGAGATAGGTGATCTGTGAGTAACACAAGAAACATAAGACTCCAAACACTGCCCAGTCTGCAGATAACCCTAGAGGTGGGAGGTTCCTCAAACACATAACACTGTCATGACAGGTATTAAATCATGCAGACCAGCCATATCCACACAAACCCTGTTAAACCAACATTACTCCAAATGCAGAATAACAACACTTACATTCTGTAGTCATGTCTGGAACATCCCCCTCCTCTTTGTTGGCCTGTTTCCACATTGTATGTTGTTAGAGGTATATCCCAATACCATCTGTGATGCTGTTTGTCAAACACTGACATGAGGTCCTGCTCACAGTGAATTAAAAGGTCCAACACCCACACGATGTTCTTAGGTATGCAATTGGCTATGGGAATGTTACCACGGCTATTTCACATGCAATCAGCTATTGGTGACTGCAATTCATGCAGATGCCTTCAGCTAATCAACAGCATCACTTACAAAACACAAGCTACTGCCTAAGCAAAGCAGGTGTACTTCTCCACATCCACCAGAGAGGGAGTGAGAGAGACAGACAGAGACAAAGTAATACAGGGAGTGGGTGGAAGAGTAAAACCTAAGAATGTTTACGTCACACACTTACTAGTACAGGGATACAAACCCCCACCTGACTATGTATGGCTATTACACGTCTATGCAGCTATTGCATGCGCCACAGAGCTTACATATTGGTAAGTTGTCCAAAGGTATGTCTGATGGTGAGTGACATCTGCAAAAGTGATAAAGGAGGGATACGGTAGGTGTAGTACATGTGCCGGTCCACATGAACAGGTGTCAACGTTGACACAGCCACACTCTCTCAGGGACTCACACACATTATCACAGTTGGAAGGGTCAGGATTAGAGTTCCTAACTAGCTAGTTTGCCACAATACAGTAATACGCAGGTATCACATGCACCACAGGGGTTATCAGGATGATATATGGGTAAATGGTATGTGAAGGTGTCTGACATCAGAAGGCATGCTTCAGTAGGCCAATGGGAGGTGTAGTGAGTGTGAATGGTGTCCAAAGCCTTATACTCCACACACACACAGACACAGGTTGCCAATACTGACATGCATGGGTGCATTGCTTCACAGGTGTGTAGTGGTTGAGTGTGCCAGAAGGCTGTACAAGGCTAGGTAAAGGGTATATGTTGGCATCAGGCCACATGAAAATGGTCTACAGTGTGGCTCAGGGGTCTAGTGTCTGGATTGGCCCACACAGGTGGGTATTGTCGTCACCATCCAGTCATCTGGGTTACTATTGTGGGTGACCAGTGCTGTGCAATGCTTGCCATGTATGTATTCTATAGTCCATGACATGGACAGTGTCTGGGATGTGCACACATCCCACATGCATGTTCTGTAACATGTGGAAGTGTACCTGGGGTGCCTGGGGCATGTTGGGCACACAGATTGTTATCATCAGATGTGCCATTCCTGTCCACATGTGCTGGGAACTAGCAATGGACACTGGGTTGACCCAGCACCTACATTGACAGCATGATACAGGTATTCCCTGGTGTTAGTGGCATCTGTCCATACAGGGCATGCATATAAGGCATGGTATGTCCTTTGTGGGTTACATTTGCTGGCACTACAGTTGTTGCAGGCATGCAGTGGGGAACATAGTGAAGGAGCACTGTATGCAATTATGTGCCTATTGTAGTGATGGGACAGGGTGCCATGTCCTCTGTATTTTGCTGCAATCAAACCATGGTTACTATCTGTGGGCAATATGCAGGGAACTACCAACATAGTTGTTATTGCCTAGCCAAATGTGTTTGTGTATGGAACATGGGTTGAGAGTGTTCTCTGGGCAATACAAGGGTATCCTAAAATGTTTGCCAGGCCTTGATGTCACATGTAGGGGTATAGATTGTCAACCCCAGCCTCTCTGCTGTTTGCATCTGTTATCCTTGTAAGGTGGACATTGTGACATATAATAGGCCCACCATATAATAAATTTGCAAAACCCAATTCACAATGACTCCAGTTGTTACACACTCACCTCCACACAGGATACAAGTAACACACACACACAGTTGTCATGTCTGGGAGTGGAGCTCCTACCTGACTAGTACATCACACTGCAGCATTATGCAGTTATAGGATGCACCACAGAGATTACTGGGCTACTTTTTCCCCAAAGGTGTATTTCAAAGTGAATGACATCAGCAGGCTTGCCAAAGAAGGGCAATGGAGGTTGTAGTGACTGTGAATGGCCTCAAAATCATTGCTCCCTACACAAACAAACACACACACTTGCCATGTCTGGGAATAGAACCTCTACCTAACTAATATATCACACTACAGCATTACGCAGTTATAGGATGCACAATGGAGATTATTGGGTTACTTTTTTCCTAAAGGTGTATTTCAAAGTTAATTACATCAGCAGGCTTGCCAAAGAAGGGCAATGGAGGTTGTAGTGACTGTGAATGGCCTCAAAAGCATTGCTTCCTACACAGGCAAACACACACACACACACACACACACACACACACACACACACACACACACACACACACACACACACACACACACACACACACATACACACACACTTGCCATGTCTGTGAATCAAACCCCTACCTAACTAGTATATCACACAACAGCATTACACAGTTTTAGGATGTGCCACAGAGGTTACTGGGTTACTTTTTCCCCATAGGTGTATTTCAAAGTGAATGACATCAGCAGGCTTGCCAAAGAAGTGCAATGGAGGTTGTAGTGACTGTGAATGGCCTCAAAAGCATTGCTCTCTACACAGACAAACAAACATACACACTTGCCATGTCTGGGAATTAAACTCCTACCTAACTAGTATATCAGACTACAGCATTACACAGTTATAGGATGCACCATTGAGATTACTGGGCTACTTTTTCCCAAAGGTGTATTTCAAAGTGAATGACATCAGCAACCTTGCCAAGGTTGGGCAATGGAAAGTGTAGTTCATAGGTTCATAGGGTCATACGTTGATACTAGGCTATCAGTCCTAGGACCTATACATGCCTAGACATGACAATTCTCTGGCTATGACTTCCCACAATATTTACTTCCCTGCACCTCTATCTAGCAGGGCAGCTGACATGATCCCTGGGGTAAATGTCCTATCTCCCATCCAATTGTGCAGGTTCGTTTTGAAGAGGACCAAAGAGGCACTCTGCCTGACATGTATGGGCAGTCTATTCCAGAATCTGGGGAGTCTCTTGGTCAGGAACACATCCCTCCTGCATCTATTGTTCATTGTGATGACATGATTTGGATCCCTGGAGCATGTGGCTGTGAGGGTTTGGAATTCTATAAGTGTAGCATGTCCAATAGCTTTGGGTTTGACATGGCATGGTATGTTAAGCAGAGAATGCCTCTGAGAACACAATACATGCCAGAGTATAGTGGGATGATTTTCAGATGGTCAGCATAGGGCATCTGGTTTAGGCCTGTGATCATTTTGTGAGGTATGTCTGCAGCCTCTCTACTTGTTGCAGATGTCTTGTGAGGTACATACATAATGGGCCATTGTAGTCTGTACAGGGTCTACTGAGAGATGCCTACAGTGGGAAAATGGCCTCCTTTTCCTGGATGTAAAGCCCTTAGTGGGAGGTGTGTTACATAGGTGTGTTTCCTGACTGTTGTGGCGATGTGGTTGTCAAAAGTGAGACCACTGTCCACCTGTGTCTCTAAGTCTGTTATCACACTTTAGGTGTATAGTGTACTGCCACCTATGTGGTATTTCACAGGTACATGTCCCTTCCCAATGGGGATAACTATATATATTTCTTGGCATTGATCTTGAGGCCATGGCTCAGGCACTAAGCATGTCTTTCTGTAAGGCCCTTCTGTAGAATATCCACATCATGTGGGGATTCAATATTGGCTCCCAATGTGCAGTCATCTGCGACCTTTGTTTGCCGGTGTCCCATACTGTTGGACTGCACTTCAGAGCAGTAGATGCCAAACAAGGGTGGTGCCAGGACTGAACCCTAAGGTACTCTGTCACTTTTCTGGGGCTTGGGTTGGTGTCACCTACATTTACAATGTGGGTTGTGTCATTACAGCAGTTGGCAGCCCATCATGTGACATTGGGATTAATTTGCAGCTTGATGCATTGATCTATGATTCTAGACTGGGGGATGGTGTTGAAGGGCTTTGCAAGGTCCAGATAGGCTGTGTGAACCACCTTACCCTCATCCATGGCTCTGGAGACAGATTCACAGTTGTCATTCAGGTTGAGTTGACATGATCGGCCCGTCACAAACCCAACCTGGTTAGGGTCCAGTGTTTGCAGTTTGCCAATACCATTGTTTTAATTTCCATGATAATACATTCCATGGCCTTGCAGATCAGGCACATCATACTGCTGAGTTCCCAAGATCCAAGGTGGATTCCCCCTTATGAACTGGGATAAAAATAGCTGTGTGCCACGCAGTGGGCATGAAGCTTGAGGTGTGGCTATGGTTAGACATGGCACTTAGGTGAGGTTCCAGTTCAGTTTGTAGCTCATGTAGCACACAGCCCGGGATGTTGATTGGTCCCATGGCTGTTGTTGTCATAGCTCTGTAGAATGTGTTTTTCACTTATGTGGCCATTATTACCAGAATATGGCAATCTATCCATGTTGAGATGGGCCCTTTGGGGGTCGGAAGGGTGGTGCAGTTGGCACTGAATTGATCTGCCAGGATATTGGCAATATCCCTGGGAGCAGTAGATTTAATACCATCCTGTTGTAGCTCACAGCAGTTCAGAGCATTGTCATTTAGATTCCTCACATAGCTATGGAATGGCTTGCAGTTGTCTTTGACATCTTTGGCTATATTATGTTCATAACTAGTTCTTGTGGATGTTATGAGGTATCTCTGCCTCTTACTATAGCTGGTAAGGGAGTATTTTACATCCTGGTAATTCCCCCATTTCTGCAACAATTTCCTCCTTTTGTTGTACAGCATGTTTATGGCAGGGGGCCACCACATTGGCTTCCTTTTCTTGGTGGGGAGCATCTTGGTTCAATGCTGGATGGCACAATTCATGCACGAGTGGATGTGCTCGTACAGTGCCTTCATGTATGACTCAGCAGTTGTCCTTTCAGTTCCCATCTGCATGGGTTTCATGATGTTAGTCACGTCTGACATGTGTAGCATGACATTGGCTTTGAAGATGTGTGTTACAGAGATTTCCTTCTGGGGTGCGGGGGAAGGATGTTGATGTTAAGGGTTATTAGCTCTTGGGCATAACTGACCACAGATGGGGTGACCATAGGTGTGGAGCATTGATTTCCCATGTTGGTAATGACTAGGTCAAGGATATCTGAGCCCCTGGTGGGACTATGGGTTACTTGATCCAGGTAATTGGGAATTATGACTTCCAAGAACCATTGGGCACGTGTTGGTACACATGTAGTTTTCCCAGTTAATGGCAGGGTAGTGTAAGTCACCCAGTATTAAGGTGTATGCCTGTATCATATTTTACAGTATGTTTCAAAAGCAGTAGTGGGTATCATGGGGTATGGTGGGGAATCTGTATCAAGCTATACAATTTGGAATGCAGTCTAACCTACTGTTATTTGCACCAGGAGGTATTTCAGACATATTATGTTGGGCAAGTAGCCTGGTAGTGTGAATATCCTTGGTGAATATGGACACTCCTCCACCTTTATTGTTTTGGTCCTGGTTTGGTGGCCAACAGGTGTGGTGAGAGCTGTACCTGGTATTGCAGAGGTGCTCTCTGGAGGATTAGATCAGGTCTCTGTTACTGTACAATTATCAATGTTCTCCATTTGTAGGTGTGCGTAGTGACTGTGAATGGCCAAAAAAACATTGATCCCTACACACACAGAGTTTCACAGTTGCCATGTCTGGGAATAGAACGCCTACCTAACTAATAGATCATACTAGAGCATTTCACAGTTGCAGGATGCACCACAGATATTATTGGATTACTCTTTTCCCAAAGGTGTATTTCAAAGTGAATGACATCAGCAGGCATGCCAAAGAAGGGCAATGGAGGTTGTAGTAACTATGAAAGGCCTTAAAAGTATTGCTCCCTACACAGACAAATACACACACATCCCCACTTGCCATGTCTGGGAATAGAACTCCTACCTAACTAGGTATATCACACTATAGCATTACGCAGTTATAGGATGCGCAGCAGAGATTACTGGGCTACTTCTTCCCCAAAAGTCTATTGCAAAGTGAATGACAGTAGGCTTGCCAAATAAGGGCATTTGAAATTGCAGTCAGTATGAGTGGCCTAAAAAGATATTGATCCCTACACAGCCAAACACACGCACAAAGTTGCCATGTCTGAGATTAGAACTCATATCTAGTACATCACACTACAGCTTTACACAGTTACAGGATGCACCACAAAGATTACTGGATTACTATTTCCCCAAAGGTGTATTTCAAGGTGAAGACTTCAGCAGGCTTGCCATGGAAGGGCAATGGGAAGTGCAGTGTGTGTGCATGGGCCATAACCCATTCATCTAGAGACAGACACACAACACGCAGGCACACACAGGGTTGTATTCCACAGGTACGTGTATAGAACTGCTAGATGACTACTGATTTGTAGAGTCGTGTTACACAGTTTGCACAAGCAGCACAGACACTATAGTGCTGAGGGATACCAGAGGCAAATGTCTACGGTGATTGACATTTGCACATCATGTAGTTTTAGCTAATTGGATGTGTGCTGGGTGGGACAGGCCTCATGATGGGAGGATCTTTGTCACTGTCACTCTTCCACACATCTATGGATGTGGAATTTTGGCCTATTATAGTGTGCTGTCCTTGGATATATGTGTGTATTCCTACCCAATGTGTGTGCAAAGCATGACTGGTGTGTGCTGAGGAGTGTATGCCCTAACATCTGTGACTGTCAGATATGTATGGTCCACTGTTGCTGCCAGACAAGGGATTCATTTCTTAAGTGTGGGAGCATGCCCAGTATGACCTTATGAAGTGAATGCGTGAATCCATTCCAGGAAGATTGTACTCCAGTGCAGACATTTCTGTTCTACACCTACAGCTAGCAAACTGTTTCTGCAGGATATCTGTAGATCAGTTGAGAATATGGGGTCAAAATGGACAAAGGATAGTGGGTTACTGTAGGTAATTGTGCCTGTGCTGCTTCTGCTACATGGTCCTGGTGTTAGCAGAGATATTCAGACATATGTACTGTTAGACACTGTGATATTTTATGTCATGAAGTACTGTCAGGTATACATATTTGCTTGCACTGATGTCCTAAGGAACACAGGATGAATACAGCTGTCTCCAGTATTGTGATCAGCAGCCTACATATTCTTGCACAATCACGCCATTCTGGAGGGGAAGCTGCAGACACTTGCTGCTGGGTCTGCGTAAATGGTTCAACACCCTGATACAGTGGTGGCAGAGGACCCCATGCTTGTACGTCAATTGACGTGACAGTATGGCCATATCCTGCTGAGGCCATACCTCACAGCTGTACAGATTCCCACAGGTTACCCAGAGTTAGGGGTCATAATTCTGGACATTACCCCTTCACATTGTGGTTTATGAGCAGGTTTGTAGCCACCCATTCTTGTGTTTGCAGCCAGGGATAGTATGTGGACACAGCTGAGTTTTGGACTTTACACACTCCATGCCATCCATGCTCCCACCCCCCCTTCTATTATTCTATCCTCTTCCATACATTATGCAAACATTATCTGATATGTTCCCTATAGTTATCTCCTCATCCCAGCAGTAATTTGGTGTTGGTCCACAGCTCATGCAGTAGGACATGGTGGACATATTACTGTGATTTGTCCACATGGCCTTGCATTTGGGTGCTGTGGACTGTGTTATGCTGCAATTTGGGAGTCCATGACATAACATACATTGGCAGTACGGGTGAGACACAGGCCTTTGGCAGAGGACTGTAGGCCATTTGGTAGTGATGCAGGCCAGCTGTAGCAGGCCATTGCATTATGTCACTCCTACAGCCCCTGACTGTAATGCACTATATTCCCCTGGGGTGACAGGGTAGGTGTGCAAGGTGTTCATGCCAATACTTTCTGTTAATATTGATCCAGTGGTGTGGATGCTGGCAGGGTGCTGCTTACAGCTAGGGACACACCTTCATGGGACACCTGCTCTGCATGCTGCATTCATTCGCTATTGCCATACACAGGTATGGGTCATATTGTAGTAATTCCCAACAGCAGGAATAAGACTGGAGAGGTACCTCTGTGTGGTGGTGGGGTGAGCTGGGTGCATGTGGGCTATGGACACTACTTGCATCTGACTCACAGATATGCATGGGGTATTCCACTTATGCTGGCTTGTGCAGGGACATCGGCTGTTTCTCAATACTTCATTCCTATGACCTTTGTGGTCTACCAGTGTTTGGCCAGACAACATTGATATTCCCTACTACAAGCCCAAATAATGTGCTGCAACACTGTATGTACAATTCCAAGTGTGCGTCCATTTGACAGTTACATATTATACACTGTTTGTATGGGGTACTTCCCCCTGTGTACTGCTTGTATATCTGGGCCGACATTCATGTCATGTCCATCTTTCATATGGTGACACATATTACTTCCAAACATTTAGTATGGCTTACTGCTGGAATGTGTGTTGCTGGGAAGCAATGTGTTTGGCACTGCAGTTGTGAGAACTTGGCCCTGTTATTGGCAGTACTGGGCAATGGCCATCAGGGCAAACCTCACCATGCATACATATTAACCACTCTCACACAATATACAACACGCACCAACCTAACACACACAGACCTGCATATTGTACAAATGATACAATCTATCCTACTACCTTGGTCAGCTCAGGTAATCTGTGCTCCACTGTTATTATGCCTACATAGACATGGTACTACATTTCTACATAGGATTGGGGGGGGGCACACTTGACTGTTACTACATTTCTACATAGGATTGGGGGAGGCACACCTGACTGTTACTACATTTCTAAATAGGATTGTGGGGGGGGCACACCTGACTGTTACTACGTTGCTACATAGGATTGGGGGGGCACACCTAACTGTTACTACATTTCTACATAAGATTGGGGGGCACACCTGACTGTTACTACATTTCTACATAGGATTGTGGGGGGGGGCACACCTGACTGTTACTACATTTCTACATAGGATGGGGGGGGCACACCTGACTGTTACTACATTTCTACATAGGATTGGGGTGCCCACCTGACTGTTACTACATTTCTACATAGGATTGCGAGGGGCACGCCTGACACTTGCACACATTTGCTATGGCTGTACTGGTATTTCAGGTACTCTATTTAATTTTGTATTCTAACCTATCATGCTGACTAGAGGCATATCAGTGTACTACAGATCTTAGATTTGATTGACCTACATTACAGTTTCTGACTTCTTACCCTTCAGAACTAACATCCCACTGCCTGACCTGTTGTAGTCTGTCTGTGTAGGTCTGAGGGGGTCTGTTCTCCATAGCCATCAATCAGAGGCCTTAGCACAGCCTTTGTTTGTGTTTGTCTACACCTGTCCTGCTGGCCGAGACTGTTGTTGGGTATGTGAACCTCCATGACTGGCATGTGTGTGTCCTATGGACACACATGTGGCCCAGCACATTTCATGCAGTGAGTTTTGTCACCTTGTCTAGTACTGGCTACTATGGTGCCACCAGTATTTGTTACAGATCTCATGCCGCCACTATAGGTGTCTACTATCTGCTGGCATCCTATTCAGTCACCCAATTCCCTTGCATGCTCACATCCATACCACAGATACAAGTAACAACACATACTACTCCATTCAGCAATTGGTAGGAAGAGTGACTTTCCTTGTGGCTGTGCCAGTATTGAAGATGGTGCTGGAGGGATGACTATGTCGGATGCACATAGTACACTCCCTATACATGGTTAAGCACAGGTAGTGTCATGTTTGGCATCTCTTTTACTGTATGCGCGAGTCAGAGAGAGGTGTCATTCCCTGGGTCCCTACCATGTTAGTGTATGTGCTACGCATTGCCTCTTTGCCAAGGCCTGGGCATACTGGGCATGCCTCCTTCTGCCTACTGGGGCAGGCTCAGGTTGTTCCTCCTCCGAGTCACTCTGTGCAGGTCTTGGCAATGGTGGGGGGCTGTGGGGCCCTGCCCCATGCTGTTCCTGCTGCAGCTGTTTCCACAGGATCATATTGTGTAGCTTGGCACATACGATGACAATTTGGGTACATGTAGCTGGTGAGTACTGCAAGTCTCCACCGGATGTATCCAAACACCAGAACTGTGACTTGAGCATCCCAAACACATGCTCTATTATGATTCTGGTCTGTGAGTGTGTCGCATTATGGAGTTCTTGTTTGGGTGTGTTCATTTCTGATGAGTGTCAGCAGCCACGGCTCCAGTGCTTAACCAGCATCCCCCACTATGTGACCGTAAGGGATAGCGCCACTGGCAAATCTCTGGTACAGCTGCATCAGATGCCATATGTGGGAATTGTGATAGCTTCCTGGGCAGCCAGCACACACATTCATTATAATGCCCTGGGCATCACACACAACCTGGAAGTTAATGGAGGGGAAGCCCTTGTGGTTGATGTAGACCCTACCCCTCTCACCAGGTGGTGCTTTGATGTGTATGTGCGTGCATTCTTTAGCACCCACTACCTCAGGGTATTCTGCTATTTCGTGAAAGAGATGCATATTGCTGGCCAACGCTTCACGGGTGTTGGGGAAATATACATGCTCACCGGCATGTGCTGACATTGCATCCAGGAACTGGTGGAGTATCCTGGATGCTGATGCCTGTGAGATCCCCATGATATCCCCAGTTGCCCTTTGGAAGGTACCTGTGGCTAGTATTCTTAGGCCTATACATACCTTGGTATCCACTGGGATGGGTTCCCCTCTGTTAGTTCTGTGTATGAGGTGTGGCTGGCACAGCTCAACAATTTGCTGTAGTAGGTCCCTGTCCACCCTATAGTGCTCCACTATCTCAAGCTCATGTAGCCCCTGTAGGTTACCCTGGGTCTGTACACTCTTCTCCTTCTCCTCACTTTAGGTTGGTTGACAGCATTCTCATCCTCACCACCCTCAGCCTCTTCCACATGTTGATGTATGATAGCTGCTGCAGCCCCTATCATTTTGTTGCTTTTGTTTAGTAAAATTTCCCCACTTGTGTACACTGGTGGTGTAGAGTATGTGGAAAAAAACAGAGGGTAAGGTGTTTATAGTGGTGTGCTGGGCTAGTCTTTTCTGTTAACATATGCATATGACATTAAAATAATTACAAAAAACAAAATTTGAATAAAAGCAGTAATAATTTGCACAAATGAGTGTTTGGAGGTGATAGGGATGGGTTTAAATAAAGAGAAAAGTAAAGGTTTAGGTGATGTAACAAAGATAGGGGTATATATTTTACAATGAATGCAAATTCTCTCCCAGATTTACTAATCTTCCGTGCAGGACTAGTCTAGTCCTGCACAGAAGTGGCTGCTTAGGAGCAGGATGGCAGCATGCCATGCATACTAATGAGGGTGTGCCGCCTGAGTCCCCAGGCTACATGGAGTGTACTTGTGCAGGGGGCGTGTCTGAGAGCAGAGCCCACAGAATAAACATGCCCCTGCAATGCTGAACAGCAGAAAGGGGAAATAAATAAGTGATACCGCTCATAGGTGTCTACATATCTCCACAAACAGTCCCCAATGCATACAACAGCAACAGGACATAAAGATGAAAAGAAGAAATCCCCATATTGTTGTCTAAAGCTCCGAGTACAGCTAAGCGTAGGTGCGCGGGTGTGCCCAATGCATAGCCATAGTGAAAGCAGCCTAAAAAGCTGAAGAGGATAACAAGGATGGTATATGCAAAGGAAGCATGTCAGCGATAGTGCAGTGGGAAGAGCATTCATCTAACCAGCAGGCATTCCCAGTTTGAGTCCCAGAACAGCACAGTCTATTTTAAACAGCAAAGCATGGTAGAAGCAGTCTGTAATGCAAAACCCACTAAATAACACACATTTTTATTAACAGGAGTATTGCAGGAAATGCACATGTGAAGAGTCATTATCATAATGAATAAGGCAGCAGTAAGCAGACGTAAGCACAGATAAGCAGTAGTTAGCATATGTAAACACTAGTAAGTGTGTGCCAGTGTGTTTACTGCCGACACAGAGTAAGCAAAGGAGAAGTTAAATGGGTGAATGACAGTATGACCGGAAGTTAGCAGTGCTTACCTCCACGCAAACTTGCTGACAACCGCTATAAAGTACCTAAGCATACTGTATCCAATGACCAGTGTTCTGCCCAGCAATAAAACAAACAGCTTCTGCAAGGCCGGAACCTAGGACCATGCACACCATACGCAAAACGATTCACCACTAAGTCATGCTAAATATGCAGAAACTGTATGTCGTAAGAAACATAATGCCAGCCCAGTCATGCAACAGCACAGAGAATGTAGACCTACAGGGAGATGTACGTGTGTGTGCAAATATATGACTATCTAAAGGGATACAACATATCTATAGATGTAGCCACATATAACTATATATATATATATATATATATATATATATATATATATATATATATATATATATATATATATAAATATCCAGAGATATATACGTGTATATACAATTATATGAACATATATACATGCAAATATCGACAACTACAAATATATATGTCAACATCTATATGTCCACATATACACAGCAAGTTATATATATGTACCCAGATATATGTCTCTGTAGGTATATACAGACATAGTTAGAAATATGTAAGCAAATATAAATACCCACATAGGTATATATGGACAGACATCTGTAGATAGCAATGGTAGACGAACAGAAAGATATATGTTCACATGCACCGTGAATGGGCTTGAGAGGCCCTAAACAATATACATCACGTACAAGTTGGCATACCCCCCGCCCAGCCAAACACATCCCCCCTGCAATATACTACCAAGCTCACTGTATTGTATGTGTGTCATTGAAATAGGGATGTAAATTAGTCCTCTGTTATGTTACATATGTTGATATCATATATCCCTTTCCCCCACCCACTAGGCAGGTGGAGCAGTACAGGCCCATCCAACCCAGGCTATCCCCGACCCATACATTCATTACCCACAGTTCCACTTCTCCCACCTGCTGCACACACACAGCCACCATCCCTACCCTGGTTACCGGCCCATAGATACCACACCACCACACATTGCCCCCCTCCACTCCCCCACTCGGGACCCATCCCATATATTGGCCTGACCCAAGTATCCCAGGTATTGCACACGCCATAGACCATGCACATAGTCATGGGTACCTATGTAACTCTGGGTGTAGATGAAAGTTGAATACCCAATGTTTGGGTTGTCCTTCATGGGACGAATGTATTCCTGGTACTAACAACAGATTACACATGTGACTCTGAGTACACTAACGGATTTAGTTGTAGGTATCGCAAAGCATACGTGGCACACAAGTTTGGCCGGTATGCACAGGAAACACAGTATCCAGCAATACCAGTCAACATAACAGGATATGTAGCTAAATATGTAGAGGTATGTGTGTGTGTGTAGATATATCCATAACTAAATAAATATATACCTCTCCCTCTCAGTAGTACAAATGTATACATACATAGACAGACATATATATAAATACCCACATATAGATATGTACATATGCAGATATCCATACATCCACATGTCGTTAAATATATACACAGCAATATATATTTATATATATATATATATATATATATATATATATATATATATGCATACATCTACATATATATATATATATATATATATATATATATATATATATATAAATATATATATATATATATATATATGCAGACATATATATGTGCATGTATATATACACAGATATATAGCTATGATATGATCCAGCACGTAAGAATTATATATATTCACAGGCCATGCCAACAGGGGTGAGGGGCTGAAGCAGCAAACGTGTAACAGGTACCAGCAACCCCCCCCCCAGCCAGACAAGGGAAACATATAAACAAACAAACAAACAAACAAACAGTATAAACAATCCACTGCTCCCCAAACCACAGGCAGGATATAACCACAGGGGGAGAATACAGTGGACCCGCTTAATCTAATCTTTGAACAGAGACAGGAGCGTCCTTTGCTGGACACCCCAAAAATTGTGTTATGATCGGAGGCCATCCCTGCAATGACTTTTCAAGGCAGGGCATGTATGAACCCGGAACACAAGGGTGGGAAAGCCTGATGACCCATGGGTCGAGATAACGTATGGGATGGGTCCCGTGAAGTGGAGAGTGGGCAGTGTGTAGTGGTGTGTTTAGACCCGAACTGCACCCAGAGTATGGATGAGTGCTGTAGAGGAGGTGCGGGGTGGGGAACCATGGGTATGTAATTATTGGCCTAGGTCTGCAGGTGTTGGATGGACCGGTTCTATTCGGACCACCCCAGGGATGTAAGCAATAGTGTGCATTGGGCAGAGCTGCCGCCCAGCGAGCAGCAATGCCTGGTACAAGTCCCACTGCAGCAAAGTCTATTTTACATAGCAAAGTATGGTATAGTCAGATGTGTTGTTGCAAATCCCACGAAATAACACCAAAGAACACATGGTCACAACACCTCACTGTAGGCATGTAGGCTGAACTAATTTGCATCACAAGGTATTATGGCTGTCTGCATCCCCACCAAGGAGTGTGATTGTCCACACCTACCCCCACATGCAGTGTACATACACAGCTGTTGTTGTAGAAGAAATGGCCAGCTGTGGGCCTTCCTGTCAGCCTTCATGCACATCCCTGGACATTCCCACTACTATCTGTCCCTCTGTGTGCCCCATTAGCACCACTTACCTATCGACCCCTGTTTCATTACTATTAATGTTCACAGTCACAAGTAGGCAACACCCTCTTCCCCAACTATATTGGTAGAATCTGGAACCCCCTACCCACGTGTATTACCACAGCTGTCCCACATGACACATGTAGATAACACAGGAAGAAACACCTCAAACACACTTGGATCAGCACATGCTCACCTCCTGGTGAAGTCCCCCCTCCCAAACTAACGGACTATACCCCTACACCAACTAGTGAAACCGACACCTCCTGTCCTGCCTCGCATACAATGCTCAACCTTCCCTATTGCTCCCCCAATAATAATTCCAATGGCCTACTATACAGTTACAATGTCACCCCTCTACCTACCTTCCTACCCCTTCACTATTCTCCTCTACTCTACCACACAGGTATGGCATAACCAAACCTAACCTGAATACCTGAGTGTAACCTATCTAGAACTATTAAACTGGAATCCCACTTCACCTTAACCTGACCTCTGGCAGCAATCATACATGACATGTAAACCTGACCTAAGCATGTATAATACTGACATGTTAATGTGAACTAAGCATGTAAAATGTGGTACGTAGCTATGGTACATCTGTTACTCTCTATGAATGTGTACACCTCTGTAGTACATTTAGTGTGTAGCTGGTGTTTACTGTGGAGCTCCACTCCATACCTCCCAACTCTTAGAACAAGAAATCTGGATAAAGCCATGAAAAAATGTGGTACAAATAGGGACAACTGTTAAATATTGCTCTTATAAACTTAGAAAGTTGATAGAATAACATGTTTTGTATTAGCATGTAGTTTCTGAAGGGTATAAAGTCTAAAGCTCATATGTCTGTTATTATTTCCTAACTTCAATCTTGAATGATTTGCCACTATTTCCCAGTAAGCCACAATGTTATGAAAAACAGACCACAAATATAAGGCAAAATTCTGGACATTCTGCAAAAATCTGTAAAGTTGGGAGGCATGCTCCACTCTCTGGGCCACTGCTGACAATGGGGAAGCATCCAGTCGGATCGTCCCGGACAACAAATGTGAACTAAATACATGAAATAGCATGGGGGTATCTGGCAGCAGGCGGGGTTACACCTGTTTTGTGGCAGTAAGCAATGCCCACACCGGTTTAGCAATGCGGAGGACACCCAGTGTAAGAGTCCATAACCGGAGGTCAGCAAAGCTGAGCCTTGCACACACCAGTGCATACCCACCTACACTTCCTCCACAGTGCCTTGGACACTCTGTAGCCAATAGCTCTTGTCATGCCCAGGAACAAAATAATCAGCATTCCCAGGTTCCAACTCCCCCCCCCCACCCAGCACACTATAGTCTAAGTGAGTTACCACAAAGGCATGGCAGACCCACATTCAGCTGCTGTTATCACAAACATATCATCTAGCACAGTCATTCAATGGTATAGGAAATGTATGTAAGTATTAACATTAATACCAGCAAAAGTGTGCGCAATGCTCAATCACAGTATTCTGAGCAATCGATGTGTATCAATGAACAGTGCCTGTCCACACATACTGTGAGAACAGTAGTCTTGCACAATACTGAAGAGAGGAATTAAAAACGGTGCACGCCCTGGGGGCATGCTTCATGCACAGAATGTCACACCTGGGGTGTTGGATCCGTGGAACCGGGAGTTGAGGCTGGCCCAGTGTGTGAGCAAACCGCTGCCCTCAAACCCCTGGCAGAATGCTACCAGTGGGAGAAACAGTGTAGACCAGTGAAGTCTACTTGTGACACAACAACAGGTCAATCGATGAACCAAACTTTGTGGGTCACATACATGTTTTCACCAGTATCAGAGGAAGATCAAGGGAAGGCTAGAACATATGTGGACTAAACGGATGAAGAGCCTGCAGAAGCTTGGGTCGAGACAGTATAATGGAGAAGCACCAACACATGCAGGGAGGGAAATGTGTGGAGGTGTGGTATGGCTGGGCTAACTACTGGAGAATGGATGGATGCTGTATACGGTAAGCTCAGGGGCCAGGGGAAGGAAACATGGGTAGTACATTATGCTAGGAATATGCAAATAAATCAGAACAGCAATAGTCTAGTGGGTAGAGCACCTGCCCAATAAGCAGGTATTCCCGGTTTGGGTCCGACTGTAGCATAGTCTATTTTACATGCCAAAGCATGTTATAACCTATATTTTAGTTGCAAAGCCCACTAAATAGCTGATATATGTGAACTGGAGTACTGCAAATAATGCACATGTGACGTATCCATGTCAGACGGAATGAGGCACTAGTAAGCAGGTGTAAGCACAAATAGGCAACAGTAGGCATATGTATGCACTAGTAAGCATGTGTACGGCCATACAACTGCTTTAGAGTGCCATAATCACTCTGTATCCAACGGGCCTTTTGTCAGGCCGGCAAAGGAATAAACAGCCATGTATGTCATGAACCCAGGACCCCATACACCATAGTCCCAGTAGCTAGTCACCAAGCCATGACAGACGTACAGAAGAATGGGTGAGTTGTAAACATGTCCTTGCCATAGTTTAACCACAGTGAACCTGTGAAAGGCATCCATATGCAGTCATATGTGCCATAACTGACTACAGAACATACATATGTGAACTGGAGTACAGCAGTTAAGTCCAGATGTGAGGTGTTAATGTAATAAAGTGTAGAAGTTCCCAGGACCCCAGACAGTGTCCATACACATGTGTCAAGGATACATGACACATATATAACAAGTGGCAAAGGGGACATCAATGCCTAAAGGCGGTTATCATGCAAATCTAATAATACGCACCGCTAAGCATAGCACAGCACTGGCTCCCAGACTACTGGCAGGATACTACCAGTGGGAGACACAGTGTCACCTTGCTAAGTCTACTCTTGAACAAATGCACATCCATCCCTGGTGGGACGACCCCAAACATCTGCCAAAATGAGTCCTTGGGGTAACATACTATGCCTAAAATGTAAGCACAGATGGTGACGCATGTAGGTGGATTACATGTTTGGGAAGACTGAAGATCCATGGGTTGAGACAACATACGCTACGGGTCCCGAGCAGTGGAGAGTGGGCAATGTGTAGTGGTGTGGTTAGATTAGGCTGAAACCTGTAGGAAGGATGACTGATGTGGAGGGAGAACGGGGGGGTGATGGGTACAGCATTATGGACCGAGGTGTGCCATGGTTGGATGAACCCGTTCTAATGGGACTGGTCAGTGGATGTCAGCGGGAAAGGAGTGGGGGATACAGGGAAGGTACTGGTACATACTATTTTCCATGCCAGACTGCTTTATGTGTAATATGTATGTTGCATAACCCACAGAATTACATATAAACATGAAATGGAGTACTGTGGCCACGAAATAACATATATATATATATATATATATATATATATATATATATATATATATATGTATGTATGTGTGTGTGTGTGTGTGTGTATGTGTGTGTGTGTTTGTGTGTGTGTGTATACAGGAGTACTGCAGGAAATGCACGTGAGGTGTCGGCATCATAATGCATACAGCAATAGTTAGGCTAAGCAGCAATGAGCTGTTGTAAGCATATGTCAGCACTAGAACACGTGTTTGCGTTCCAAGGCTCAGCAACTCTGACACAAACTATCTCTATGCATATGTAACCAGAGGTCTGTGTTTGCGTGACAGTGAGCACTGCATACACTAAGTAAGCAATGCCGGGGCTAACCTGTGTAACTGGCTGTTACCTGCAGTTGGTGATGCATACCATCACGCAAACAAGCTCATGACTGCTTACAAGTGCCTTAATCACCCTACATCCCACCACCCTTGTTCAACTCTGCAACATAATTTACAGCCACTACACGGCCCGAACCCAGGGCCCTGCATACCACAAACATAGTGAAGTAACACTACACCATGTAGGATACACAGACATCCCATGTATACCTAGATATATCATGCAGCACAGACAATCTGCATAAGGGGAATTGGACTAATAGCACAACATGCAACCTCTTATTTGCAAACATTGTGGACACAGTGTGACAGAAGTGGGGTACATATCTGGACATGTGACATATTGTACATATACATGTAAAACATTGCTAGTTAAACAGTGATCTGTTGTAATACATATAATCTGAAAAACATGATGTCTGCAACTGTAATGTATCGGCATTCCTGACTGACCACATGCCTGACATCATCCATGTCAATCGGCAAGAAGAATGTGAGGCAGGCCAATACTGTCAGTAACTCATGCATAGAAATATGGACAGTCATAGATCTGTATATGTAGTGTGATACACAGGTACATAAAAATGTCAGATTCACACATACATCCTGTCACATCAACGGTATGTAGGTGGGTGGATACATATGTCCACATATATTACATTTGAATATAGATATACATATGGATATACAGATAGAAATGTGAATTGCAGCACCAGATAGGAATAACAACCAGGACCCCCACCACAAAATAACTGACCTTAAGCATGGTTGATGGGGGTGGGGGCTCAGATGAGGGGAACCTGGTGATGACTGTTATGTTTCCCCCACCACAGCCATAACAGATATGCAGTGCAATACAATATCCAGCGCATGCAGTTCATGACCCCAGAACCCTCCGCATCACGGCTACAATGGTCTAACAGTAGGCCACTACAGCTGTAGGAAGTCAGGGCAATAACCAAAACATATCAACCAGTCCAGTCATGCAACTGTACAGAGAATGTCAACCATCATCTAGATGTATCTGTGTGTAAATATATTACTATCTACACTGCTACAAAGTATCTGTATATGTATATATATATATATATATATATATATATATATATATATATATTTATGTGTGTGTGTGTGTGTGTACAGCTTTCTAACACTATATACATATGTATCACTATATATGGACATATATACATGCTGATGGCTTCATCGACATATAAAAGTGTCTACACCTATATGTCTACATATACACAGCACTTTACATATGTGTATGCAGATATACAGCTATGTAGGTATATACGGACATAGTTACATATATGTCAGTGGATATATATATATATATATATATATCTATATTGGTACATATGGCCATACATTTGTAGAGATCAATGGCAGAATAACAAACACACATATGTCCACATGCACCATTACTGCGGTTGAGAGGCCCCACACACTATACGTCATGTACATGTAGGCATCCCCCACCCATGGCCATACCCTTCCACCCTGCAATACACTACCTATTGTTGCAGATACAGTAACCAGGACCTGATATGACATGGGTGCAGGAAGTTAAGAGTACTACATCCCACCTGTATGATGTCAGGCTGGTATTGTTGACATATCATGCAGTACCGTCTGCCTCCCATAGGTAATGTAAATCGTGGTAGCCAACAACATCCCCAGAATACAGATACACAGACACAGATATGCAGATACATGCATACACATGTACATATGTACATATATGTATGTATATATATATATATATATATATATATATATATATATATATATATATATATATATATATACATATATATGGATATACATGTGACTACACATATACACGCAGATATATGTATAGTAGGATACATATGAAGTCGGTGCACACAATATGGAACAGCCATTATGCCTACAGCTAACCTCTGAACAACTGGACACTGTATGGCCCACCCATACAAATGACATCTGTTTCCTGCAACATATACCCACAGAAAGGTTGTTGGGAAAACTCCACACACAGGTATGTGGAAATGGAATACCTTTCATTGTTTACCATGACAGATCTCCATGCCATGTCATATAGCTGTTCAGACAGAGACAGCCATATAAATAGAGGAATGCAAGCGTGAAACATTTATATTAATACAATATTCAGGAAAGGCTCACAACCATTGCTATCCAGATCAACTCTTTAGATTTGTACAGTAGTGAGGACTGACTGGGCCACAGGATACCAAATGATCAACAGTATGTAATGCAGGTGTATAGTTCAGCAGCCACTATCTACACTCTGTACGACATCAATGGGAGGTAAGGACGTTATGTGACCACATGGGTTGTAACTGTGACATAACAAGGCATAACTGACACCATCACATGCACAATGACAAACAGACCAGACCATCTGGAGGGTGGCAGTAGGCTTGCAGTAACCAAATGTATGTACGTGATGTACATATAGGTGAAGTATACAGCACTTTACATCCGCATACCTTATGGCAGCTCACCCCTGATACCCCCACATATGTAACAGGCAAGGTCATTTATGGTGCCCCCCCAGACTCAAGAATACAGGGCCATATACCACACTTACATACACTGGCCTCTGGAGTACATAGGAGCACTCACGTATTGTGTAGGTAACACCCACACATATATGTCCCCAGCCCCACCATATGTGTGGAGGATACAACAGATGTGGACTGATGGCAGCAATGGCAGTGTGATATACTCATAACCCACTACAGAACACCCCACCACAGCATGTCATATGTGCAAAGCTTGATATGTAGGTCATGTACAGATAGCACTCCACACACACACTGCCAGTGGGATATCAGGCACAGGACCTGTGTGGTGGACTGACAACACATGTTAGGCACACCTCTGGCCACCAAGAGGATAGGCCCACAGTTAAGGGATATGCAGACAGACTGCATTCCAAGGTAAAGTAGTATGTACACACACACCCTGTAACACCAGTACTATACAAAGCATAACACGGCTCTACTCTCACCCTGTCTGTAGTTCCTGAACCCCCTACACATATGTAGCTGCCCTGAGTGTGCCGGTTCCCCTGTAGAAGTTAATCTTACCTGCTGTCTGTAACACTGATGCCCACACACATGTAGGACTGTACAAACATCCACTGACTTTCCAGGTTATGTCATCACATATATCCCCTACTGTACACAATATGTGAGGCGGTCTGATATCACACTGGCATGTCAGCAGATATGATGACACTAATTATGTTGTACGGCAAATACACACCACATCATGCATGACATATGTACACAGGTTGGCAGAGTTGTGGCTGGCAGCACATACACAGGGCCACTAATGACATGTTGCTGTGATAACCTCATGCATTTACTGTTGTGACAGGGTTTGTGGCAACATATGTCCTGTGAGGGATAAGACACCAGAAACTGTCATGGCTTTCACCATCTACAGACTGCAATCCTCACACTACCATCTGCAGTCCACAGATAGATGCTCCGTAGGTAACACATGGAACCAATGGCAAAACACACTGCCCTGTCTGCAGATGACCCTGCAGATGGGGATTCCACATAAACATGGAACTGACATGGCAGGTATGGAGACATGTAGGAAAGACTGATCCACACACACACTGTTAGACCAACAGTACACCACATGCAGTATAGCAGCACTTACAGTCTGTAGGCGGGTCAGGCGCATCCCCCTCCTGTGTGTTGCCCTGCTTCCACAGTGAATGTTGTAGAAGTTAAATCCCCAATCCATCGCAGATGCTGGTTGCCAACCAATGGATGTAGTTCCTGCTCACAGTGAATGACAAGGGCCAACACCCACATGCTGTTCCTAGATATAGGAATGTGTTTCCATGCAATTGGCTTTGGGACTGTTACCACAGCTGTTACACATGCAATCAGCTAGGGGAGGTCTGTGATTCATGCAGAGGCCATCAGCTGATCATGAGCATCATTTAAAATACACATGCTGCTGCCTAAGCAAAGCTGGTGTAGGACTCCACATCCACCAGAGAGGGAGTGGGAGAGGCGACAGAGGCAAAGACATGTCAGGGAGGGGTGGTGGAGTAAAAGCACAGCTTGTTTGTGTCACACACCTATCAGCAGAGGGTATCAAACCCCTGACAACTATGTACTGTGTCCATAGTTCGATGCAGTTATTGGATGCGCCACATGGGTTACCTGTTGTGGAGCCCTCAGAACATATCTGTGATGGTGCATGACATCTGCAACAGGGATATGGTAGCTATACGGTAGGTGATGTACACGTGCCTGTCAACATGAACAGGTGCCAGCATCTACACAGCCACACTCTCACAGGGATGCGCACACATCAACATACTTGGCAGGGCCAGGGGTACAGCACATCAGTAGCAGGATTGCCACAACACATCACTCTGCAGGTACAACATGCACCACATGGGTCATACGGAGGTGGAATGGGCAAAGGGTATGAGGAGGTGTCTGACATCTGACAGCATGCCTCTGTATGTGCAAGGGGTTGTAGTGAGTGTGGCTGTGAACATACACACCCTACAACACGCAGACAAACACACAGGGTGCCAGTAATGACATGCATGGGTGCATGTCTGCATGGGTGTGTGGTGGTCGACTGTGGTAGCAGGCTGTACAAGGGTAGGCAAAGGGTATACCTTGGCATCAGGCCACATGACAATGGTCAGCATTGTGTCCCAGGGCTGTGGCTTCCTCTCTTGCCACAAAGGTGGGTATTGTATACCCCATCCAGTCACCTGGGTGACTATTGTGTGTGGCCTATGCTGTGCATCGCTTGCCATGTATGATGTTCCTTACCCCATGATATGGATGGCGTCTGGGATGCGCACACCTCCCACATGCATGTACAGTGACATGTGAATCTGTACCTGGGGCATGTGGCTCATGTTGTGCAGACAGATTTCCATCATATGTGCCAGTCTTGCCCCCTGTGGCAGGGACCCATAATGGGCATCAGGTTTACCTGCACCTACATTGATGGCATGCTGACAGCATTCCCTTGTGTCAGTGGTAACTGTCCATATAGGGCATGCTGTCAGGCATGGCATGTCCGTTGTGGGACACATGTGATGGCACCACAGGTGGTGGAGGTGTCCATTGGGGAACATGGGGGATGTGTACTGTCAGCATGTACATGTATATTGGACAGATGGACAGGAGGCATGCCCTCTGTAGCCCACTGCTATCACTCCATGGTTACTATCAGTGGCCAATATGCAGTGTACTACCCACATATTGGCTGTTGCCTAGGCATCTGTGTGTGTGTGTGTGTGTGTGACATGTGTTGAGAGTGTGATCTGGGTAATACTGGGGTTGATAAATGCGATTGCCTGGCCTTGATGTCACATGTGTAGGTATGGCTATGCAACCCAGCCTCTCAGCTATTTCACATCTGTTATCCCTGTACGGTAGACATTGTGCTATATAGTTGGGCTGCCATATCGACATATGCAAAACCCACTCCAGATTGGTGACAGGCTCACAACCACCTCTACACAGGATATGAGATACGAACACACACACACACACACACACACACACACACACACACACACACACACACACACACACATGCACCTGTTATGTCTGGGAGTAGAACCCCTACATAACTAGTTTATTACACCTCAGCAGTATGCAGTTATAGTACACGCTATGCACATTACTGACATACTCCTTCCCCAAGGGTCTATTCCACAATGACTGACATCAGCAGGATTGCCAAAGTAATCCACTTTAAATGTACTGCAGGTGACTACCCTAAAATGCATTACTCCCAACACAGACAGTGAGACACACACAAAACATCCACGACCGACATGTGTGGGTATAGAACCCCTGACAGAGGTGTATACCACACTACAGCATGGAGCTGTTATAAGATGAACCATGGGGATTAATAGGGAACACCTTCCCCAAAGCTGTATTTCACTATGAATGACATCAGCTGGATTGCCAAAGTGGGCCATGTGGAATGTACTTCGTGTGACTAGCCTATAATGCATTGCTCCATATACAGACATGGACACACACAAAACATCTGGAACTGCTATGGATGGGGATGGAACCCTGCCACAGTTCTAAATCACACTCCAGTGGTACACAGTTACAGGACATGCCATGAAGATTACTGGGCTACAACCTTCTCAGAGGTGTATTTCTGGGTGGGTGACATAAGCAGCCTTGCCAAAGTCGAGTATAGGCATTGTAATTTGTGTGGCTAGACCAAAATGCATTGCTCTCTACACAGACAGAGACAGACAGACAGACACTCACCCTAACACACACACACACACACACACACACACACACACACACACACACACACACACACACACACACACACACTTGCCACGTCTGGGGTTAGAACACCTAACTAGCTACCTTATCACTCTACAGCAGTACGCAGTTATGGGATGCGCTACAGGGATTACTGGGCTACAAACTTCCCATAGGTGTATTTCTGGGTAGGTGACATTAGCAGCCTTGCGAAAGTCCAGTATAGACATTGTAATTCATGTGGCTACACCAAAATGCATTGCTCTCTACACAGACAGAGACAGACAGACACACACACTTGCCACGTCTGGAGTTAGAACACCTACCTAGCTACCTTATCACTCTACAGCAGTATGCAGTTACAGGATGCACTACGGAAATTACTGGGCTACAACCTTCCCGGAGGTATATTTCTGGGTGGGTGACATCAGCAGCCTTGCCAAAGTCAAGTATAGGCATTGTAATTCATGTGGCTACACCAAACTGCATTGCTCTCTACACAGACAGAGACAGACAGACACACACACTAACACACACTTGGCACATCTGGGGTTAAAACACCTACCTAGCTACCTAATCACTCTGCAGCAGTACCCAGTTACGGGACATGCTACAGAGATTACTGGGCTACAACCTTCCCAGAGGTGTATTTCTGGGTGGGTGACATCAGCAGCCTTGCCAAAGTCGAGTATAGGCATTGTAATTTGAGTGGCTACACAAAAATGCATTGCTCTCTACACAGACAGCGACAGACACACACACTAAGACACACACATGCCCTTGCCACATCTGGGGTTAAAACACCTACCTAACTACCTAATCAGTCTACAGCAGTACGCAGTTACGGGATGCACTACGGAGATTACTGGGCTACAACATTCCCAGAGGTGTATTTCTGGGTGGGTGACATCAGCAGCCTTGCTAATGTCGAGTATGAGAGTTGTACGGAGTGTGACTACCATAAAATGCATTGCTCTCTATCAGACAGGCACGCACACTAACACACACACACGCACACACATGCACGCGCACACACACACACACACACACACACACACACACACACACACACACACACACACACACTTGCCACGTCAGGGATTAGAACACCTACCTGTCTACTTTATCACACTACAGCAGTACTCAGTTATGGGACGCACTATGGAGATTACTGGGCTACACTTTTCCCAAGGGTGTATTTTAATGTAGTAGACCTAAGCGGGTTTGTCATAGTAGGGCTATGGGGAGGGCAGTGTGTGTGCCTGGGCCATAACCCATTCATCTAGAGGTTGACACACCACATGCAGGCACACGCAAGGTTATATTCCACAGGTACATGTATACAGATGCTAGATGACTACTTCCTTGTACAGTCGTCATGTTGCACAGCTAGCACGTCCACCACATAGTCCGTAATGCTGACAGATGTGGTGGCTAATGTCTACAGTGAGTGACATCTGAGCATCATGTGGCTGTAGTCATTTGGCAGTGTGCTGGGAGGGACAAGCCTCATAATGGTTGGCTCCTTGTCACAGTCACTCTCTCCCACACATCTATGTACGTTTGGCATATTATTGTGTATTGTCCTTGGATATATGCATGTATTCCTATCCACTGTGTATGCAAATCATGGGTTGTGCATACAGAGGGGTGTCTGCACTAACATCTGCGACTGCCAGATTTGTCTGGTCCACTGCTGTTTGCTGACATGGGCTTCTTTTGTTTACGTGCATGAGCATGCCCAGTATGACTTTTCAGTATGTTGTTGGCTGACATTGCCTTGATTTCTCTAAGTGTGTGAGCATGCCCAGTATGCCCTACTGTATAGAATGTGTGGCTCAATACTAGGTAGTTTGTACTCCAGTGCAGACTTTTGTGTTGTACACCTACAGGTAGTGAGGTGTTTCTGCTGGGTATCCGACGTTCATTTGGCAATATGGGGACAAACTGTGCAGGGGATAGTGTGTACTGTAGGTGATTGTGACTGTGCTGATTCAGCCACATGGTATCGCTGTCAGCAGAGATATTCAGACATGTGTACTGTTGTACACAGTAATGTTTTCTGTCTCCATGTACTGCCAGGTGGACATTCTTGCTCACAGTGCTGTCTTGGGGGACAAGGATGACTGCAGCTGTGTCCGGTACTGTGGGCAGACATCTATGTATTCATGGTAAGTTATGCCATTCTGGAGGAGTTGCTGCAGACACCTGCTGCTGGGTCTGTGTATCTGGTTCAGCACCTTGGTAGAGTGCTGGCGGGGGATCCCATACTTGTACACCCACTGACAAGACAGTCTGGGCTTATTTTGCGGTGGCAATGCCTCACAGCTGTATAGATTTGCAGAGGCTGTCCAGAGACAGGGGCCATGGGTCAGGACATTAACCCTATTGTGGTGTATGGGCAGGTGTGTAGCCACCCATTTATGTGTTTGCAGCCAGGGATAGTGTGGGCACACAGCTTGGTGTCAGACCCTGCACATTCCATGCTGCCCATGCACCCCACCTCTGTTATTCTAACCTCTTCCAGACATTATGCATACATTCTCTGATATTTTCCCTAGGGGTATCACCCCATCACAGGTGTGTGTTAGTGTTGGTCCACAGTTCATGCAGTGGGACATGGTGGACATGTTACTGTGGTTTGTCCACATGGCCTTGCATATGGCTTACGTGGAGTGTGTTATGTTGTTATTTGGGTGTCCATGACTTCACATGCATTGACAGTACGTGTGAGACACAAGTCTTTGTCAGAGGCCTGTGGGGCATTAGGTGTTGCTGCGGGCAACATGTGGCAGGCTGTTGCATTCTGTCAGGCCTACAGTTGCAGACTGCCAGACAGTATATTCCCCTGGGCTGACAGGCTAGGTGTGATATGTATTCATGCATATCCCATCTATCAGTCTTGATCAGGTGGTGTGGATGCTGGCAGGGTGCTACGTAAAGCTAGAGACAAACCTGCATGGGGCACCTGCACTGCATGCTGCAGTCTTCCACTATTGTCATGTACAGGAGGGGTCATACTGTACCCTTTCCCCATAGTAGGGATATGACCGGAGAGATACCTGTGGGTGGTGTGTGCGTGGGCTGGGTGCATGTGTGCTATGGACAGTACTTGTGTCTGACACACATATATGCATGGGACATTCCTGGTATGCAGGCATGTGCAGGTACACCAGCTGTTTCCCAATACATCAGTCCTACCTCCTTTGTGATCTGCAGGTGTTCGGCCAGATATCACTGGTATCTCCTACTACAGAGCCAGTTGCTGTGATGCATACCTGTATGTACAATTCCAAGGGTGTCTCCATTTCACAGTGATACAATATATAATTTCTGTCTGGAGTACTTTCCCCTGTGTACTGCTTGTATATCTAGCCCAACAGCCATGCCATGTCAGTCTTTCAGATGGTGACACATATTACTACCATATATTTACATTGGCTTACTGCTAGCAGGTGGTATGCTGGCAGGGATTGTCCTTGGCACTGCAGTTGTGTGGGCTTGTCCCTGTCATCAGCAGTACTGGGCTATGGCCATTAGGTCTTACCTCGACATGCATACATACTGACCACTCTCACACAGTATGAAACACACTCCATCCTACCACACACATACTTGCATATTGTGGACATGCTACAACCTATCCTGCTACTTTGGGCACCTCTGGGCATCTCTGCTCTACTTGCATTATACCTACTCATGCATGTTACTACATTTCTACGCAGGATTGGTGGGGGACACCTGACTGTTACTACCTTTCTGCACAGGTGTGGGGGTAGGGGCGCACCTGAATGTTTCTACATATCTACATGGAGGGGGCACACCTGACTGTCATTACATTGCTATGTAGGATAGGGGGCACAAGTGGCACTTGTACACATTTGCTATGACTGTACTGGTAAGTCATGTACTCCATTTCATTCTATATTGCTACCTATCATGCTGTGTAGAGGCATACCAGTGTACTACAGATCATGGCTTTGGGTGCCCTACATACTACTGTCTGACATCCGACCCTTCAGAACTGGCATCCCACTGCCTGCCCTGCTGTGGTCTGTCTGTGTAGGCCTGGGGGTGGTGTTAAACATAGCCATCATTCTGGGGCCATGGCACAGGCCCAGTTTGGGTTTGTGTCCACCTGCCCTGCTGGCTGCGACTGTTGATGGATATTTGAACCTTCCTGACTGGCATGTGTGGGTCATATGGACACAAATTTCACACAGCACATTTCCTGCAGTTGCTTCTGACTCCCTGTGTAGTACTGGCTACTATGGTGACTCCAGTATGTGTTACACATGTTGGGGTGCCACTGTGGGTGTCTACTGTCTGCTGCCATAACATTCAGCCACCCAGTTCCCTTGCATGCTCACATCCATACCATAGCTACAGGTGACAACACACTCTACTCTATTTGGCAATTGGTAGGTTAATTGACTTAACTTGTGGGTGTGCCAGGCTTGCAGATGCTGCTGGAGGGCTGCCTATATCAGATGCACATAGTACACTCCCTATACATGGTTGAGCAAAGGTGGTGTATGGTTTGGTATCCCTTTTACTGTATGTGCAAGTCGGAGAGAGGTGTCATTCCCTGGGATCCTACTGTGTCAGTGCATGTGCTATGTGTTGCCTCTTTGCCAAGGCCAAGGCATACTGGGCATGCCTACTTCTGCCTACTGGGGCAGGCTCAGGTTCTTCCTCCTCTGGGTCACTCTCTGCCTGTGTAGGTATTGGCATTGGTGGGGGGCTGTGTGGCCCTGCCCCATGCTGTTCCTGCTAGAGCTGTTTCCACAGGATCATATTGTGTAGCATCACACATATCATAACAATTTGGGTACATGTAGCTGGTGAATACTGCAAGGCTCCATCGGATGTGTCCAGACACTGGAACCGTGACCTGAGCATCCCAAATACATGCTCTATTATGTGTCTGGCTTGTGCGTGTGCCTCATTATGGCATTGTTGTTCAGGTGTGTGTGCATTTCTGATGGGTGTCATCAGCCACGGCTCCAGTGTGTACCCAGCACCCCCCACTAGGTGTCCATAGAGGATGTCCCCATTGGCAAATCTCTGGTACAGCTGCATCAGATGCCATATGTGGGAATCATCATAACATCCAGGGCAGCCAGCACACACATTCATTATAATGTCCTGGGCATCACATACGACCTGGCAATTGATGGTGGGGTGCCCCTGCAGTTGATGTAGGCCCTACCCTGCTCACCAGGTGGTGCTTTGATGCATATGTGCGTGCAGTCTATAGCACCCACTACCCCAAGGTATTCTGCTATTTGGTACAAGAGACGCATATTGCTGGTCAACACCTTACAGGTGTTGAGGAAATATACATACTCACTGGCATGTGCTACCATGGCATCCAGGAACTGGTGGAATACGCTGGATGATGATGCCTGTGAGATCCCCATGTTATCCCCAGTTGTGCTTTGGGAGGTACCTGTGGCTAGTATACCTAGGCCTACACATACTTTGGTATTCACTGGGATGGGTTCCCCTCGGTCAGTTTGGTGTGTCATGTGTGGCCGGTACAGCTCAAATACTTGCTGTAGGAGGTCTCTGTCCACCCTATAGCGGATCACTATTTCCAGCTCATGTAACCTCTGGTAGGTTACCCTGGGTCTGTACACTCTTCTCCGTCTCCTCACTGTGGGTTGTTTGGCATCATACACATCCTCACTACCCTCAGCCTCTTGCACATGTTGTTCTATGTTGCCTGCTGCAGCCATTCTCATTTTGTAGGTTTGTTTGTTAAACTTTCCCTGCTTATATACACCGGTGGTGTAGAGTGTGGGAAAAACCAGTGGGGAAGGTGTTTGCTTAGTTTATAGTAGTGTTCTGGACTGTTGCCTGTGTAATTGGCTGCTTCTAATATGCTTCACCTGCCAGATATGCTAATTCTCCTTGAATACCTTCCTACTGCTGATTTCCCTTCCCATTGCCCTTCTGTTTGGGCCCAGGGCTGCACTGCACAAACAGAGTACTCAGATGTGCACACTGCTGCTGTTTCCTGGTTTAACTTCTTTTTTCTTCCTGTAACTCCCGGTGCATGGCACGCACACTCACTTGCACCTTGTAAAGAGTGCTAGGCAGGTTTAGACACACCTCCCTAGCTTGGCTGTGCTTAGCTAGGAGCATACCTGAGCCACAGGGCTCCAATCCACTTACAGTATGCCTGACACACTCACCCATGATGTCAACTGCCTCCTAGTCTTGCACTCAGCTATTCATACTCTTACACGGTTGGGACCTGTCTCACATGCTGGGGAAATCTGGGATTCACTATCCTTCCCCTCATTTGCATAGGATTGCCTGCTAATGCATAGTTACATGTGTCACACTGTGCCTCCCCCCTTAGCAACCACTATTCACTGGTCAAGTTTTCATGTGCCTGCCATTGACTTGCATAGTGGAATACTGGCTTTAGTTAGACTGCTTTTTTAGGTTTATTTTCTTGTTTCCCCACCGTTCCCATTTGTGCCCCGCTGTCCTATGGTTCGACAGCTGTGATCGGCAGACATATCATAAAAGTTGTGTTTTGTATGTTATGCATTGTTTATAATGCCAATGGCCTTATACTTGGCCATTGGCATGCTTCCTCAATGATATGCCACCTTAATTTGGTGCTGTCATGTCCCAGTTTTGGATTTTGCAGAATCGTACTCGGTTACTAACCGAGTACATTTCTTCATATTACGTTAGTCCTGCATGCCTTGATTCCAGCTTCCTGGATGGCAGATTTACCTCATTTGCATGGATTTCACCTGCAAATGGGGTAATTTGCATACAGGGCTGGAAACGTGCAGCACTAGTGCTAGGGTGCGTGTGCATGTCAAACGAGCACATACGTTGATCGCTCGGCCACCATACTGGCCAAATTACCTCTTACACTAATCATGCATGCCATGCAAGCTTGTGAGAATCTGGGGGTCTGTGTTATAGGTGTAAAATTTAGGAATAAACCTGTAAGTGGAATTCAATGGGAAAAGTTTTTCTGGAGAACATGTAAATTATTATGCAGAAAAAAGGCGTATTTGAAAAATCCAGTACTGATGGATAAAATAGTATACTTAGTAAGTGTATTTATCTTACAAACAGTTCCCCAATTCTGCATACCCTGCATGGTGTGCAGGAGTAGTGCAGGAGCTCCAGCAGGCAATATGTCTGCTGTGTGATCCAGGAATAACCTGTTGGGACATGCACGAGCGCTCCTGCACTAGTCCTGCACGGACTCAGCCCCTGTATGCAAATTACCCCATTTGCAGGAGAAATCCATGCAAATGAGGTGAGTTTGTGATCCAGGACGCTGGAAACTGGCCGTGCAGGACTAGTGTAATCTGTAGAAATGTACTCCGCCAGTAACCAGTGGCAAACGAGATCAGGCGGAAAACAAGACAAAAAACTAAAATAAGCATTCTAACCAAAATTACTATTTTGCCATTATACTCAATGGCAGGCAGAAGACAACATGGGCAGTGAATAGTGGTTGTTAAGGAGTGAGGCTCAGTGTGGGACATGTAACTATGTATCAGCAGGCAATCCTATGCAAATGAGGGGAATGATACTGCATCCCAGATTTCCCCTGCATGCAAGTCAGCACCCAACAGTGTAAGAGCAGGAGTAGCTTGGTGCAAGCCTAGGAGTTAGCTGACATCATAGGGGTGTGTGTCAGGCATACTGTAAGTGGATTGGAGCCCTGTGGCTTGGGTTTGCTCTTACCTTAGCAGAGCTAAGCAAGGGGGTGTGTCTGAGGGTGCCTAGCACTCTGTACATTGCCTAAGCAGGAGTGCGCTCTGCACACTGGGTTTTAAAGGCAAAAAAAAAAGTAAACAAGGAAATAGCAGCTCTGTACACATTTAGCGCTGTGTTTGCATGGCACGCCCCCGGGATTAAACAGGAAGGCAATGGGAAGGGAAAACAGCAGTAGGAAAGCAATCAAGGAGAACTAGCATAGCTGGCAGGTGAAATGTATCAGAATCATCCAATCACACAGGTAGCAGACCAGCCCAGCCCAGAACACTACTATAAACTATGCGAACACCTTTCCTTCTAGTTTTTCCCATACTCTACACCACCGGTGTATACAAGCAGGGAACGTTTAACAAACAAAACAACAAAATGATAGGCGCTGCAATAGTTATCATACAACAATATGTGGAAGAGGCTGAGGGTGGTGAGGATGTGAATGCTGTCGACCAACCCAAAGTGAGGTGATGGAGAACAGTGTACAGACTCAGGGTAACTTACCAGGGGCTACATGAGCTAGAGATAGTGGAGCGCTGTAGGGTGGACAAGGACTTCCTACAGCAACATGTTGAGCTGTGCCGGCTATGCCTGACACATAGAACTAGCAGAAGGGACCCCATCCCAGTGGATACCAAGGTATGTGTAGACCTAAGAATACTAGCTACAGGTGCCTTCCAAAGGCCAACCGGGGATATCATGGTGATCTCACAGGCATCAGCATCCAAGGTACTCCACCAGTTCCTGGATGCCATATCAGCACATGTCGGTGAGCACGTATATTTCCTTAACACCAGTGAGGTGTTAGCCAGCAATATGCATCTCTTCCACCAAATAGCAGAATACCCTGAGGTAGTGGGTGCTATAGGCTGCATGCACATATGCATCAAAGGATCACCTGGTGAGCTGGGTAGGGTCTACATCAACCACAAGGGCTTCCCCACCATCAACTGCCAGGTCGTGTGCGATGCCCACACCATAATAATGAACGTATGCTGGCTGCCCTGGAAGCTATCATAATTCCCACATCTGGCATCTGATGCAGCTGTACCAGAGATTTGCCACTGGGGATATCCCTTATGGTCACCTAGCGGGGGATCCTGGTTACGCACTGGAGCCATGGCTGATGACACCCATCAGAAATGCACATACACCTGAACAAGAACTCCATAATGAAGCACACGCACAGACCAGAATTATAATAGAGAATGTGATTGGGATGCTCACTTCATGGTTCCAGTGCTTGGACACATCCAGTGGAGCCTTGCAGTACTCACCAGCTACATGTACCCAAATTGTCATTGTATGTGCCATGCTACCCAATATGATCCTGCAAAAACAGCTGCAGCAAGAACAGCATGGGGCAGGACCACACAGCCCCCACCTTTGCCAAGGCCTGCACAGGCACAGAGTGACTCGAAGGAGGAACAACCTGACCCTGCCCCAGTAGGCAGAATGAGGCATGCCCAGTATGCCCTGGCCTAGGCAAACAGGCAACGCATTGCACATACACTGACACAGGAGGGACCCAGGGAATGACACCTCTCTATGACTCGCGTATACAGTAAAAGGGATGCCAAACATGACACTACCTGTGCTTAACCGTGTATAGGGAGTATACTATGGACATCCAACATAGGCAGCCCTCAGCGCCATCCTCAATACTGGCACACCCACAAGGTAAGTCACTCCCCTTACCGATTGCTGATTGGAGTAATATGTGTTGTTACTTGTATCTATGGTATGGATGTGAGCATGCAAGGCAATCGAGTGGCTAAATGGGATGCCAGCAGATAGTAGACACCTATTGTGGCAGCATGAGATCTGTAACAAATACGGGTGTCACCATAGTAGCCAGTACTACACATGTTGACAAAACACACTGCAGGAAATGTACTGGGTCACATGTGTTTCCATATGACACACACATGCCAGTCAGGGAGGTTCACATACCGAACAACAGTCACAGCCAGCAGGACAGGCATAGACAAACACAAACCAAGGCTGTGCTACGGCCACTGACTGATGCCTATGGGTAGCCTCTCCCCCAGGCCTACACAGACAGACCACATCAGTTCAGGCAGTGGGATATTAGTTCTGGAGGGTAGGAAGTCAGAATCTAATATGTACGACACTCAAATGTAAGACCTGTAGTACACTGACATCCCTCTAGTCGGCATGATAGGTTAGAAAACAGAATGAAATGGAGTACCTGACATACCAGTACAGTCATAACAAATGTGTACAAGTGTCAGGTGTGCACCCCCCCAATCCTGTGTAGCAATGTAGAAACAGTCAGGTGTGCCCTCCATAGCCTATGTAGACATGTAGTAACAGTCAGGTGTTCCCCCCAATCCTATGTAGACATGTAGTAGCAGTCAGGTGTGCACCCCCCAATCCTATGTAGACATGTAGTAACAGTCAGGTGTGCCCCCAATCATATGTTGACATGTAGTAACAGTCAGGTGTGCACCCCCAATCCTATGTAGAAATGTAGTAACAGTCAGGTGTGCCCCCCAATCCTATGTAGAAATGTAGTAAAAGGCATGTGTGACCTCCCTAATCCTATGTAGAAATGTAGTAACAGTCAGGTGTGCCCCCCCCAATCCTATGTAGACATGTAGTAACATATATGTTTAGGTATAATAACAGTGGAACGCAGATGCCCAGAGGTGGCCAAGGTAACAGGATAGATTGTAGCATTTGTACAGTATGCAGGTATGTGTGTGTCAGGTTGGTGTGCTTCATATTATGTGAGAGTGGTCAGTATGTATGCATGTTGAGGTATGACCTGGTGCCCATTGCCCACTACTGTTGATGACAGGGCCAAGTCCTCACAACTGCAGTGCCAAAGACAATTCCCACCAGTATAACACATGCTAGCAGTAAGCCATTGTAAATGTATGGTGGTAATATGTGTCACCATTTGAAAGATAGACATGGCATGGCTGTTGGGCTAGCTGTACAAGCAGTACACAGTGGGAAGCACCCCAGGCATGCAGTATATAATGTGTAATTGCGAAATAACACACCATTGGAATTGTACATACAGGTAAGCCTCACATTATCTGGGCCTGTAGTAAAAGAATACTGGTGTTGTCTGCCCAAACACTTGCAGATCATAAAGTTGGTAGGATGATGTACTGGGAAACAGCTGATGTACCTGCACATGCCACCATAACTGCAATGCCCCATGCATATCTGTGCATCAGATGCAAGTAGTGTCCATAGCGCACATGCATCCAGCTCACTCAAACACCACTCACAGGTACCTCTCTGGTCGTAGCCCTGTGGGTACAATATGACCTACCTGTATATGGCAATAGCGAAAGAATGCAGCATGCAGTGCAGGTGTCCCATGCAGGTGTGTCCCTAGCTGTAGGTAGCACCTTGCCAGCATCCACATCACCTGATCAATACTAATAGAAGGTATTGGCATGAACAGTTAGCATACCTACCTTGTCACCCCAGGAGAATATACTGTATGGCGGTCTAGGACTGTAGGACTGACAGAATGCAACGGCCTGCCACAGCTGGCCTGCATCACCACCAAATGGCCTACAGGCCATTGCCAAAGGCCTGTGTCTCACACGTACTGCCAATGTATGTTATGTCATGGACACCCAAATAACAACATAACGCACTCCACATAAGCCATATGCAAGGCCATGTATGCAAACCACAGTAACATGTCCATCATGTCCCACTGCATGAACTGTGGACCAACATCAAAACACAGCTGTGATGAGGTGACAACCGTAGGGATAATATCAGATAATGTATGCATAATGTATGGCAGAGGATAGAATAATAGAGGGGAGGTGGGAGCATGGCAGCATGGAATGTGCAAGGTCTGACACACAGCTGTGTGCACACACAATCCCTGGCTGTGAACACATAAATGGGTGGCTACAAACCTGCCCATACACCACAGTAGGGGTGATGTCTTGACTCATGGCACCTGCCTTTGGGTAACCTGTGTGAATCTGTGCAGCTGTGAGGTATTGCCACAGCAAGATAAGGCTATATTGTCATGTCGATGGATATACAAGTATGGGACCCTCTTCCAGCACTGTACCAAGGTGCTGAACTGGATACACAGACCCAGCAGAAGATGTCTGCAGCTCCCAATCAAGAATGGCATAACTTACCATAAATATGTAGGCATCTGGCCACAATACCAGACACAGCTGCATTCACCCTTGTTCCCCAGGACATCACTGTGAGCAAGAATGTCCACCTGACAGTACTTGAGGACATAACACATCACAGTGTATAACAGTACACATGTCTGAATATCTCTGCCAACACCAGTACCATGTAGCATAAGCAACACAGTAACAATCCCCTACAATACACACTATCCCTTGCACAGGTTGTCCCCATATTGCCAATGATCTATGGATACCATGCAGAAGCAGTTTGCTACCTGTAGATGTACAACACAAAGGTCTTCACTGGAGTACAAACTACCTGGAATGGATCCACACAGTCAATACAGAAGGGCATTCTGGGCATGCCCACACACTTAAATGAAGCCCATGTCTGCAAAAAACAGTGGACCATACACATCTGACTGTTGCAGATGTTAGTGCATACACTCCTCAGTGTGCACCAGTCATGCTTTACACACACATTGGATAGGAATACAGCCATATATTCAAGGACAGCACACTATAATAAGCCAAAAGTAGACATACATAGATGTGTGGAAGAGAGTGACTGTGACAAAGAGCCATCCATCATGAGGCATGTCCCACCAAGCACACAGCCAAATGGCTACAACCATATGAAGTGTAAATGTCACTCACTGTAGACATTAGCCACTGGCATCCATCAGCATTACAGACTATGTGGTGCAAGTGCTAGCTGTGCAACATAACTGTACAAGGCAGTAGTCATACATGTACCTGCGGAATATAACCCTGCATGTGCCTGCATGTGGTGTGTCAACCTCTAGATGAATGAGTTATGGCTCATGCACACACATTGCCCTCCCCATAGGCCTACTTTGACAAACCTGCTGATGTCATCCACTTTGGAAAACACCTTTGGGAATGGTGTAATCTCTGTGGTTCATCCTAATACTGTGCAATGCTGTAGTGTGATAAACTAGTTAGGTAGGAGTTCCAATTCCAGACATGGTAACTGTGTGTGTCTGTGTGAGACTGTCTGTGTAGGCAGCAATGTTTTTTAGGCTAGTCACACTCACTAAAATTCAAATGTCCAACTTTGGCAAGGCTGCTGATGTCATTCACTGTGAAATACACCATTGGGAAAAATGTAGCCTAGTAATTTCCATGGCACATCCTATAACTGTGTAATGCTGTAGTGTGATAAACGAGTTAGGTAGGAGTTCTAATCCCAAACATGGCAAGTGTGTGTGTGTGTGTGTGTGTGTGTGTGTGTGTGTGTGTGTGTGTGTGTGTGTGTGTGTGTGTGTATTGTATGTGCGTGTGTGTGTGTGTGGGGGGGTCTCTGTGTAAGGAGCAATGCTATTTAGGTTAGTCACACTCACTACAATTTAAATGTCCTACATTGGTAAGGCTGCTGATGTCATTCACTGTGAAATACACCTTTTGGAAAGGTGTAGCCCAGTAATCTCCATGGACATCCAATAAATGTGTAATGCTGTAGTGTGATAAATGAGTCAGGTAGGAGTTCTAATTCCAGACATGGCAACTCTGCGTGTGTCTCTGTCTGTGAAGGGAGTAATGTATTTTATGCTAGGCACACTCACTACAATTCAAATGTCCTACTTTGGCAAGGTTGCTGACGTCATTCACTGTGAAATACACCTTTGGGAAAGATGTAGCCAGTAATCTCTGTGGCACATCCTATAACTGTGTAATGCTGTACTGTGTCAAACTAGTTAGGTAGGAGTTCTAGTCCCAGACATGGCAACTGTGTGTGTGTGTGTGTGTGTGTATGTGTGTCTGTGTCTGTGTAGGGAGTCATGTTTTTTCGGCTAGTCACACTCACTACAATTCAAATGTCCTATTTGGCAAGGTTGCTGATGTCATTCACTGTGAAATGCACCTTTAGGAAAGGTGTAGCCCAATCTCCGAGAAGTGTCCTATAACTGTGTAATACTGTAGTGTGATACAGAACTCTGGTAGGGTTCTAGTCATACACATGGCAAGTGTGGATGTTTGTGTGTGTTTATGTAGGGAGCAATGCATTTTAGGCTAGTCACACTCACTACAATTCAAATGCCCTACTTTGGCAATGCTGCTGATGTCATCCACTGTAAAATACACCTTTGGGAAAGATGTAGCCCTGTAATCTCAGTGGCACATCATATACCTATGTAATGCTGTAGTATGATAAACTAGTTAAGTAGGAGTTCGAATCCCAGACATGACAACTATGTGTGTGTTTCTCTGTGTAGAGAGCAATGCTTTTTAGGCTAGTCACACTCACTACAATTCAAATGCCTTACTTTGGCAAGGCTGATGATGTCATTCACTGTGAAATTCACCTTTGGGAAAGGTGTAGCCCAGTACTCTATGTGGCACTTCCTATAATAGTGTAATGCTGTAGTGTGATATAGTATTCTGGTAGGGGGTTCTATTCCCACACATGGCAAGTGTGGGTGTTTGTGTGTGTGTTTCTTTGTCTGTGTAGGTAGGAATGCTTTTTAGGATAGTCACACTCATTACAATTCAAATGCCCTACTTTGGCAAGCCTGCTGATGTCATTTACTGTGAAATACACCTTTGGTGAAGGAGTACTCCAGTAATCTCTGTGGCATGTCATATAACTGCATAATGCTGTAGTGTAGTAAACTAGTTGTGTAGGAGTTCTAATCTCAGACATGGCAACTGTGCATGTGTGTCTGTGTTTGTCATTTGTATCCTGTGTGGAGGTGGCTGTGAGTGTGTAACAATTGGAGTCATTGTGGACCATGTTTTGCAAATTTCTTATATGATGGCCCTAGTATATGTCACAATGTCCACCTTACAGGGATAACAGATGTGAAATAGCCGAGAGGCTGGGGTGCAAATCCATACCCCTACATGTGACATCAAGGCCTGGTGAACAAAGTTAGCAACCCTTGTATTACCCAGAGAACAATTGCAACCCATGTCTCATACGCAAACACACTTGCCTAGCAACAACTGCTATGTTGGTAGTACCCTACATATTTCCCACAGATAGTAACCATGGTGTGAATTCAGTGGACTACAGAGGGCATGGCACCCTGTCCATCAGTCCAATAGGCACACACATGCAGACAGTGCACCTTCATTATGTTCCCCACTGGACACCTACAACACCTGGGGTGCCATCAAATGTGACCCACAAAGGATATACCATGCCTTAAACACATGCCCTGCATGGACACATGCCACTGATGCCAGGGAATACCTGTATCATACTATCAACGTAGGTGCAGGATACATCTGCTGTCCATTACCAGTTCCCACCACATGAGTCCAGGACTGGCACATCTGATGATAACAATCTGCGTACACAACATGGGCCAGACACCCCAGGTGCAGTTCCACATGTCACTGTACATGCATGTGGGATGTGTGCACATCCCAGACACCATCCATGTCATGGACTAAAGAACACATACATGACAAGCAATGCACAGCAATGGTCACACACAATAGTTACCCAGGTGACTGGACGGTGAATACAATACCCACCTGTGTGGGCCAATCCAGACACTACACCCCTGAGCCACACTGCAGACCATTGTCATGTTGCCTGATGCCAAGGTATACCCATCACCTAGCCTTGTATAGCCATCTGGCACAGTCGACCACTATACACCCGTCAAGCAATGCACCCATGCAAGTCAGTACTGGCACCATGTGTCTGTGTGTGTGGTGTGTGATGCTTATGACCACATTCACACTCACTACAACCCCCATTGGCATACTGAAGCATGCTGTCTGATGTCAGACACCTCCACATACCCTTTTCCCATATAACCTCCGGGTAACCCCTGTCGTGCATGTGATACCTGCACAGTACTGTATTGTGGCAAACTAACTAGTGAAGAGTTGTAATCCTGACCCTGCCAAGTGTGTCAATGTGTGTGGGTCCCTGAGAGAGTGTGGCTGTGTTGACGCTGCCACCTGTTCATGCGGGCAGGCATGTGTACTACACCTACCTTATAGCTACCACATCACTGTTGCAGATGTCACTCATCATCACATATACATTCGGAGAGCTCCTCAACATGTAACCTATGTGGCACATCCAATAACTGCATAGGCATGTGATAACAATACATAATCAGTCAGGGGTTTGATACCCTGTACTGGTAGGTGTGTGACACAAACATGCTTAAGGTTTACTCTCTCACTCCTCCCTGACTTATTTATGCCTCTGTCTGCCTCCCTCACTCCCTCTCTGGTGGATGTGGGGACTTACACCTGCTTTGCTTAGGCAGCAGCATGTGTTTTGTAAGTGATGCTCATGATCAGCTGATGGCCTCTGCACAAATTGCAGTCCTCCTCTAGCTGATTGCATGTGGAACAGCTGTGGTAACATTCCAATAGCCAATTGCATGGAAACACAGTCCAATATCTAGTAACATTATGTTGGTGTTGGGCCTTTCCATTCACTGTGAGCAGGACCTAGATCTGTTGTTTAGCAAACAGCATCACAGATGGGTTGGGGATTTACTTCTAACAACATACACTGTGGAAACACGCCAACACACAGGAGGGGGATGTGCTTGACATGACTACAGAATGTAAGTGTTGCTATTCTGCATTTGGAATAATGTTGGTTTAACAGGGTGTGTGTGGGTATGGCTGTTCTACATGTTTTAATACCTGTCATGACAGTGCTATGTTACTGAGGAAACCCCCATCTGTAGGGTCATCTGCAGATTGGGCAGTGTGCGGTGCCTTTTGTTTCATGTGTTACCCATAGAGCACCTATCTATGAACTGCAGAAGCATAGTGTGAGGAGTGGAGACAGTACATGGTGACAGACATGAGAGTTACTGACCTCATATCCCTCATAGGACATATGTTGCAACAAACCCTGTTACAACAGTAAATGTATGAGGTTATCACAGCAACATGTCAATATTGGCCCTGTGTTTGTCCCTCCAGCCACAACTCTGTCAACCTGTGTACATATGTCATGCAGTAAGAGATGCATATGTCCTGTACACTATAATGTATTGACATCATATCTGATAACAAGCCAGTAGGATATCAGACTGCAGCACATGTTATGTACAGTAGGGGTTCTCTTTGAGGACATAACCTGGTCATATTGTAGTTGTATGTACAGTACTAAGGTTTGTGTACTTATGGTGATTGTCAACAGTGTGTGTATTGTGAACATGTACCTTGGCCTGTGTACAGACTGTGGTAGATGTCATTGTTCTTTGTCTTGTTCTATCTGATGTTACATGCTGCTCCACTGTATGTTACCCTATTGGCTTACATGTTTGTAGGGCCAAACACACACATGTCCCATACCACAGACAGGAATTGGACCACACTGTGTAGTGGCCCAGTATATGTAGGGTTAGTGTGTGAGTGACACATATGAGGATGGTGTTGATCAGATAGTCCATATACTGTAATATTACACTCGCTACCATATGTGGCTGTGGCTGTGTTCACATTGGTTGTGGTTATGCACTTTCACACAGGTGTCTGTTACTCTGTGCTGTGCCATGCCTGTAGAGCCTGCTATATATGCAGGTACATGTGTATTCCCCCATAAGAAATGTAGACCAGTGTTGTGGCAGTCTGTCTGTAGCCTGCACAGTGCTTTGTTACATGCCCAGCAGCTTAGTGTCCTTACCCAGGGTGATGCTATGTCCAGATACTTGCCAGACATACTGCTGTACAGGCCACCATAACAGTCATGGATGTCAGACAAAGCAGTGGAATGCTGTACAGATGTATGTCACTAACTAGTAGGTAGAATGTGGCCATGGCACTTCTGTACCAGCAGTTATTATGTGGCAGGACAGACAGGGGTGTGTGAAAGCATAACCTATGGGGGCAAATATATACCAGTATTTACATGTTATACCCATCTACATGGCTGTTAACATCCACATTGTCAGGCTTGGTCTACATGTTTTGCACTAAGGGGTTCTGTGTATACCTCTGGACAGACCAGAGTGTTTCAGACTGTCCACATTCATTGGCTTTATCTCTGCTGTAGTCCACAGGATCAGTACTCTGCTAGCAGTGGTACTGTACTAAGATGTCCTTAGGATGTCTGTCAGTAGCCAATGGCACACATGTTAAAGGTAGATGTGACCTCCCACACACAACATGACTGTGAAGACAAGGGTCTATGTTAAATATTCGAAAAACCAAAATGTCGAACGTTACATGGTCGAGACCAAATGTTCAGCATTTGGATGTTCAAATATGAAATAAAAAAAAAAAAAAGAAAAACACACCTTAACAGTGTGAGCAAGCCCCCCTGCACCTTCCACACCCCACTACTTAAATATACCAACTCCGAGACCGCACTTCAGTGCAGAAAAGGGAAATTCTCCCATTCTGCACCATATGGCGCCGTTGAAAGTCAGTCTTCAAACACTTGAAATTTCGAACATTTGGTCTCGACCATGTAACATTCGAAATTTTGAGCATTTGAAGAACTGACATAGACCCGAAGATAACCCCTATCACAGTAGCAATAGTCTACATATATACCTGCACTACATACCTGGCATCCCCTTGCACTATGAAGTTGGGACTATTGGGGCAGAGGTAGGGCTCCACTCCATGTTCAGGACATATGGTGGACATATATGTATATATAATTATCCATATATATATATATATATATATATATATATACACATTGATATACATAGATGGTTATATACACATTGATATACATAGATGGATATATATATATATATATATATATATATATATATATATATATATATATATATACATACACATATAAAGTCTCACATATATACATATAGAGATACATATGCACATATACGTACAGATAGCTACATATATATTGACAGTAATAGGTATATTAGAATAGATATGTATGCACATATAGTTATAGATATCTACATATATATCTACATAAATATGCATACCTGTACACATAGGATGTGCATACATATATAGCTATATATATATATATATATATATATATATATATATATATATATATATATATATATACATATATGTATATACGTGTGCATGACTGAGTATAGCAGTGTCTGTGTGTTAGCACACCTGTATGTGGGAATTCCATGAGGGCCTTCACAACCACCACAACACCCATTTCCATAGCTAGTTGTGGCTGCTGCTGTTTGGGACATTACATGCACCCTGTTAAGCTCCTCTACATACCGGCTACATGAGCCTTGCAGTACCATCACAACAGCATTGTACAAATGGGTTGATAGGTATGGAATACCCATTGTGTCCTGGCAAGTGTGTGTATGTGTGCATGTCCATTTATCTGTAAGGTACAGCATTCCTAGGCCACATACTCCTATTACAATATCCATTGCCACACTGTAGTACAGATAGTGTTGTTGCTGCCCATCGGTGAGGCATGACAATGCAACACCCTGATATGCATGTGGCACGTGCATTAGATGCATATCCCTGTAGTACCACTGTTGGGATTTACAATGGGTTGTATCTCAGTCATGGCTAATGTGTGATTGTGGGTATATCAGTGTCAGCATGGGTTTCAGGGAGTACAATATCCACTGGGGAATGTGGGTGCTGTGTACACTGTCATTACAAAAAACATACAATTCCAAAAGGGAACAAGGAATACTCCTCCCAAAAAAAACTGAAGTCAGGAAGGACAAAATTAGCTGCTTATTCTTTATTTTACTTCTTCTGGTACCTCGGCTACACAATCCTTCTAAGGAATAAAGCAATGAAACTAAAGCAGCCTTTTTATATCCTACAATTAAATGTGTTAATCCATTTCAATTAATCTACACCAATTACTATTAAATTCATTAACAATTTCAAATACAAAATTGAACCCAAACTCAAACTTAAATGTGTACCCTCCCATATCAGTCTTAGAAAGAAAGAAACCACACTAAATTATCCAAAAAATACATATAAAAGCACTACAATCTGATGTCTTACTTAATACATTGAACAGTGAAATCATTCATTCTTATCAAAAAATTAAATTATAATACATATGCCAATTTCATTAATTCTCACTATTCTTTATGTATTAATTCTAAATTTAATCAGCTTTACATTCAAAACTTTACATATAACCAATTCAATATTGCACTTCTCCCAACTCTTACTGTTCATAATTTATTGATTTAATTACTCATGTATTCATACCTATTACTTATGTATCTATCAAACCCTTTAAACATCCCAATTTATTTCCAAGTTTAACCCATGTGGATACAAAGTACCTAAATTCACAATAATTTTAGTTTCTAACCTTAGTAATCTATGTCTAAATTCATCTCCCCCCATATTATGACATCCAAAAGGTTGGGCCAGTACACTGAAGAAGAAGTTGTCAGCATCTCCCCCATGAACTGTGCAAAAATGCTGGGCCACTGGACTCTCCATTCTTCTTTTCCTCACATCACCTAGATGTTCTAATATTCTTAACTTCACTTTTCTCTTTGTTTGTCCTATATACCACATTTTGGGTGTACATCCACACCCGATAATGTAGACAATCCCACATCCCCTCACAATATCCACTGGGGGATGTGGGTGCTTTCTACAGTGTCATTACACCAAGGTACACCCGGTATATGTCCCATGTACTACGTTATGGTTACTACTGTCACCTTCAACCATACAGTTAACTGATACCACATGTCAGGTCAGTTATGCCTGTGCTGTGTGCAGCCTACCTGTAACACATTGGACACACAGTCATGTTAGCAGCAATAGGCCCTGGTCTCTCAGATGTGTGTCTGCGTGTTATGTGTCTGTTAATGTGTATATGAAGGTATGTCACACTATGTATTGTTCATATACACCCATTACACCCCCCATTAGCATACTGTACACGCCTGGGGATGTTCTGCATGTAACATGTAACCTGGGACACACCTCACACTAAATGCTGTGTGGTGTGTGCAATGGAAGCCACACACTTCAGTATCACTACATACCTAGGTAGGGGTGTAGTTCAGATTATACATGCCCCAGTGGGTCACCTGTCCATGTGACACAGGCAATACCCGTTATACTAACCTATGACATGTGTTCAACTGTACCCCAGATATGTCACAGCCATGGTGTCACCACAATGCCATACCCCGTTGTGGAATATAACTGCAGACCATCCTCGTGCTGACACATGTACACCTACAACATAAATGAATAACACTATAGAGACCACAATCAACCAGTGTTACTAACAGCTATAATGCATCATTGTTGGATGGCTACACTACCTGACATATATGCATTACCCTGTACTCCTTACAACATGCTACTCTGCAGTACTGTAGTACACCGTAGTGCAGTCACCGTGTGCATCAGAACCATATTAGCCTGTCCCTGCATTGATGATATGGATGACAGGGATGTGGCACAAGTATCATCATATGCACAGGGTATCCTGGTGCTGACACATGTACACCTACAACACAAATGGATAACATTATAGAGACCACAATCAACCAGTGTTACTAACAGCTATAATGCAACATTGCTGGACGGCTACACTAACTGACATATATGCATTACACTGTACTCCTTACAACATGTTACACTACAGTACTGTGGTACACTGTAGTGCAGTCACCATGTGCATTGGAACCATAGTAGCCTGTCCCTGCAAAGATGGTATGGCTGACAGGGATGTGGCACAGGTATGATCATATGCACAGGGTGTTTTGTTGGTTTGCTAGAGGCTGAGGGTGGGCCATACATTCGACACCATGTGTTTGGGTGAGGGGTGTACCGAAGTAAACTGGGTGTGATGATGTGGTGTGTATAGGTATGGGGTTGCCCTAGGTGTGTTTGTATAGTGTGTGGGTATGCATGCACACAAGTCTGCCATGTGACTGCCCTACACAGGTGTTTATGGACAGCAGCAGACCAGACCTGGCAGGGTGTGCAGTTCACTGCCTCCAGCCACAGACATGTGGACTGTGGCTGCCAGGGGTTCCATGGGCATGTGCAGGTACAGGTCTCGATGTGCTACTCTCAGCTGATGATGACAAATGCCCATTGGTACCAGGCCCCTCCTGGGACTGGCCAGGACCACATGCTCATGGCCTGCTGTGGTGTGGTGTGGACAGTGCCCCACCCACAGTGCTGTGGCTGGTACTGCCACTACGAGAGCCCCTTGGTGTCCTAGCACATCCACGTTGACTGTCAGCTATTGATGTTGCTGGCCTACATCCAAGCGGCCATTGCTGCACTCCCACCACACGTTCAAGCTGGACAGACCATGGTCGATGAGGGTCATCATCTCACCAGACCATCTATCCATGAACTCAGTTAACGCACAGATGGCACCTGCCATTTCACAGTTGTTGTCACTTGCAGTTGTGAGAGCAGCCCTCTGCAGCCTCAGGCACTGTCTGGTGTAACATTCTATACATGCTTGCACCTCCATGACAGCTTGAAACATGCACTTGCTGGTACCAGCTATGTTGACTCTGCCAGGGGCATGATGTCCAGTGACCCTACTATGAGCACCCTGGGACATCTGCCTATGTGGTGCTCTGCCAGATATCCAGCTATGCCTGCTGTGACCGGATACAGTAGGCATGGTTACCACACTTCCCTGTGCACAGCCACCAAATGCTAGTTGTCTCTCCGCTATGGCCACTGGTGATGGGGTATGTATAGGCACTGAAACTGTGTGCAGGGGTGGGGTGGTTAAAAGGGGGATGTCAAATGATGGCACTGTTCTGGCCCCTGACAACTCCACCTGGCCTCAACTGTACTATCATCATCTTTGATGTCTGTATGGACACCAACATCAGATTGCATGCAGGATGGACCCTGACCAACCTCGCCACCTGTGTGGGAAAACAATAAACACACTTTAAAACCTGTACAGCATTGCCTAACAGTACACACACACACACACACACACACACACACACACACACACACACACACACACACACACACACACACACACCACCGTACTACCTACCTGTCCGTGACTTTACAGACAGTCCCATGTATATTTTCATGTGTTCCCCATCCTGCATCACACTTGGTAACACACACACATTGACACCACTCATTAACATATCAGTCCTCTAAATGCCTAGACAAGTGAGAACAACACAAGACCTGTTACTACTTTACCTGCCTGCCTGTGTGTAGAAGTGTTAGATGGCCTCACTGCTGTCAATCAGTGTTCACCCTGTGTATGTCTGGCCATCATGAGCATGACCCCTATATGTGTGGGCTATGTTCACTCCATAATATCACACATTGGTGTGTCATGTGTATGTATTGCTCAGTATATGCCAGATATGCTACTCAATCAGCCTATCATGCGACAACTGTGATATCTAGCTACACTCCCTAGTATTGACTAGTACTTCTCCAATACATCTGTAGTGCTGCATACATGTGTTGTAGGTCACCTCTCTGCTGAATGCAATATTAAGGGTATACCTGGTGTCTACCTTCCCTCTCAATGCCTGTTCCATGCTACAGACCTTATTATACTATCAGCTGTCCTATGATTACATACATGACAAGTATTCCTGGTGTGTAATTTGGCAGTCCATGTCCATGTATTGCATGCTCCCAAAGGATGATACTGCTGTATGAACACCCCACAATCACACATGTGCATACATGGCCACCCACACAAACACACACACACACATGCACACAAGCATCCTACATGCATCAACCTCTCTCCACTTCACCAGAGTGACCCTACATACAAGCTAACTAACCACCAGGATGTACACACACAATTACAGGTGAGGTTGCACAATGATAGTACACACAGTCCTCCTATTATCCATCTGTCAACATGCAGAACATATGGTACACAACAGCATGTAGTGCAGCTATAGTAAATCTATGCTAGCAACAGTATACATGTGTGTGATTTATTTATTTTATTTTACATTTGTTAACCGGGCTAGTCTGGCTGGATACATGCCCATTTTCAGCAGAGGCCCGAGGAGAAAAGCTCCATTAACATACTAGTAACTTACAATAAAAAGAACAAACAATCAAATAACAAAAATCAAAACAAAACCAAACAAACAAAATATATAAACATAAAAGCAAATAAAGGAACAATTATTATGTAGTTTAGTAAAATGCAGAAGTATTATAATAAGAAAATAACAATGGAGAGGCAACCTTCTTTTGTAATGATTGCTAGAGTAAGACTGCTAGTAAATGAAGAAGATTGAAAATAAACTGACATATGGAGAGTCAAATAAAAATTACACTATTTACAATTTAGAATAGAACAAGTTGTGCCAGGGCACTAGTATTAGGAAGGAGATAAGCATAGAAGAGATCTGTATAGAGGTAGAAAAAGAAAAGATGACAAGATGCAGTGATATAGCATGTAGATGGAGGAAGTAGGAAGTGTAAGAAAAAAAGAGAAAAAGAAATTCTGCAAGTGGGTCAGTAGAGGCATAATCAAAGGTAGTGAACAACCAATAGAAGTGAAAGGGGGGGACTGGAAAGAGGGAAATTCTTTGCTGAGCTCAGTCAGGATTAGAGCATGGGCATAGCCAGTGGGTTTGTAAATGCTTTCTTATTTGTTTTTTGAAAAGGTGAGGTGAGCATAGGGTGGTCAGGTCTACGGGAAGTTTATTCCAATATGATCCTACAGTGTTGGCAAATAAGGAGTCACCTGCTTTATTGTGGGATTTGAGAGTAGTTACTAGAAGCTTGCTGGCTGAGCGAAGGGAAGTAAGATTTTTATATGGGGTGATGAGGTTAATAAGTATGGGTGTATTGGAGGGGTAATGTAGAATTTTATAAGTGATGACTAATTGATGTAGAAGTATTATGTTCTGAAGTTCTAGCCAATTAAGTTTTTTTAGATTGAGACAGTGATGAGTACGGAATGGGGAACCTGTGGCAAACCTGGCAATACTATGGTACGCTGTGTTAAGTTTTTGAAGGTTAGCTTTAGAAAGGTTGATAAATGATGGAGAGGCATACAATAGTGTGGAGATGAGGTGAGTTTGGGCAAGAGACACTTGGGTAGTAGCAGTAAGAAAGGGCTTTAGTCTGTAGAGGGCACCTATTTTTTTATTAACAGTCTTGATGGTCAGATCAATGTGGCAGTCAAAGCTTAGCTGATTGTCTATAGTAACGCCCAGTAGTTTAGTGGAACTGTCAGGTTTAATGATAGTGCCATTACTGGACACAATGGAAAATGAGATTGGGGCAGATTTAAGGGTGGGGGTGAAGAGTAGTAATTTGTTTTTTTTGGGATTTAGGAGGAGACAGATATGTTGGAACCATTTTTCTGCTGCTGTAAAGACATTTTGGGTGGAGGAGTGGAGTTCTTCTGGAGATAAAGCAGAACAGATGAGAGTAGAATCATCAGCATACTGTATACAAGTGGATGTTGGGAGTGAAGTAGGCAGGTTATTTATGAATATGGAGAAAAGGAGGGGGCCTAAGATGGAACCTTGTGGGACACCGATAGTGACAGGGAGCTGAGAGGATAGATGGCTGTCCCAGAGGACTGCTTGTTTTCTATCTTTCAAGTAAGAGTCAAACCACTGTAGTGCTAATGAATCAAGTGAGAGGGATTTTAAAGTATCTAGGAGAAGTTGATGGTTCACCATGTCGAAAGCTTTTGAGAGGTCAAGGAATAGTGCAGAGGAGTAAAGGTTGTTATTGCGGTTTTTGTTGATCACGTCTGTGAAGGAGAGAAGGGCAGTGGAAGTACTGTGGTGGGGCCTAAAACCTTGTTGTGAGTCTATGAGTAGGTTATTTTGCAAGAGATGATATAAGAGCTGATGGTGAATGCAACGTTCCATAATTTTAGATAGTGGAGATAGAAGGGCTATTGGCTGGAAATTAGCAAGTTCGTTGGAGTTACCTCCTTTATGGAGGGGAATGATATGGGAGATTTTCCAGCAGGATGGGATAGTGGATTCAGTTATAGTTCTGTTAATTAATATGGAGACTGTGTAAGCTAGTTCAGTTGCTGCTAGTTGAAGATATTCAGCTGGTAGTTTGTCGGCTGAAGGGGTGCAAGGTTTAAGTTTAGAGAGTAACTTACGTATATAGGTTGTGGAGACTGTATTAAATTTTAGTGTGGGGGTGCTGTTTTGAGGAGAGGTTATTTGAAGGGAAGGGGGGGAGTCATGGTGTTTGCTAGAGAGGTGACTGTTTCAGAGAAGAAGTTGTTGAAGTTATTGGCTATTATATTGGGTTGGGTCTGAGCTAGGCTAGCTGGTGTAGGTGTTTTGGTGTTCCCTGGATGGAGCAGTTTATTGATTCCTGATCAGAAATGTTTGGGGTTTTGATTTCGGTTTTGTTGATACTGAAGGTAGTAATTCTTTTTATCCAGATAGGTGAGTTTCTTTGTTGTATTTCTCAGGTGTTTGAAATTTTGATGGTCAGATGGGTTTTTAGTGGATCTCCATTTTGTCCATAATTTATTTCTAGCTAGCATTGTTTGTTTGTTTTTTTTGGAAAGCCAGGGGGCTGCTTTTGAGCCTATTCTAATTAATCGGGATGGCGCATGATGCTGGAGAATTTGTAGGAAGGTATTGTTGAAATAGGTAACTGCTTCATTAATTGGGAGGTGTTTTAGAGCTGACCAGTTATATTCTTTGAGTTCATTACGGAAAGAAGACAGGTTAAAATGTGTTTTGTTGTGTACAGTACGATAAAGTAGCCTGTTTGGGATTGTTGTATTTTTGTTTAGTGATGTAGGTGAGGAGATGATCGCTGATATTGTCAGGGAGTATTCCAGTTTTATAAGAGAGGGGATTGTTGTTGATCAGTATCCAATCCAGGATGGCTTGTTTATTGGTTGATTTGTGTATTCTAGTAGGGGAGTTTATGGTTTGTTGAAAGTTAAAAAGATTAAGGTGAAAGGTAGGTTTGGGAGAGATACAGGAGTTCCAATCAATATTAAAGTCTCCTAAGATTATGGTTTCCTGAGGAAAGCTACAGGAGACCCAGCTAAGAATATTTTCCAGTGTATTTAAGTTATTGCCCGGAGGGATGTAGGAGCATATTATATAAATGGCTTTGTTCTTATTCACTTGGAGTTTGGTACAGAGTATTTCAGCATTGAATGGGGAGGGGGGCAGGGAGTCAGTTAAGGCTACCTGCAGTTGGGATTTGTATAGTAAGGCCACTCCCCCTCCCTTTTTGTTAAGGCGATCTTGCCTTAAGGTGCTATAGCCTGGGGGAGTGATTTCGTTGTCTTTGGTACCTGGTTTAAGCCATGTTTCAGTGAGACAGAGAATATCAAAAGCATAGAAGTCAATTAAAGCATGGAGTTGAGTGATTTTATTGTTGATGCTACGAATATTTAGGTGAGCTATCGTGAGGGAGTCATTAGAGAAAGGAGGACTAAGATTGTTGGCAGTATGGTTAGAAGGGGTGTGGGTAAGAGGATTATTGGGGCCAGGCTTGGGGTGGAAGTCCCCGTGTATCAGTAAAAGTGTTTGTGGAATTTGAAATACCTTTGAGTTTTTGCAGGGTATTAGATAAAGCCGTCTAGTGGTTAGAAATCTGTTATGGTGTAATTTGTGGTAGAGAGGGGGAAGGTAGGGACAGGATGATAGGATATTAATATGTGTTTGTTCGGCTAGAGGAAGTAGAGAGGTTGTGTGTTTGGCTAAATTAGGAGATTGGCTAAGGGTTAGATATTCGTAGGAAGTAAGAGTATAGTAAAAAAAAGGATGTTAAGGAGTAGTAGAGAATACACTAGTTTGAGGCTTAAAGGCATGTTAATAGTGAGAAGAGGTTAGCAAGTTTAGTATTAGGTGGTTTAGGATGGTGGAGAGTGGGGCATGGCAGTTAGATAGGAATCTGGAGAGTGGGTGTGGTGGTGAGATTGGAGTATAGAGTTAACAAGTGAGAGTGGGGCAGGAAGTGAGATAGGATGTGAGAAAATTGGAGGTGTGGCAGAGGAAGTATAAAGGTAGGGCCCCTGGGGGTGGGTGGGAATTGGGGGTAGGTAGAGGAGCAGAGTGAGCCCGCAGGGCGAATGGAGCGGGTAGAAACCACAGAAGAAGAGATGAGAAAGGAGACAATCAGGAGCGCAGGTAAGTAAGATAGGAAAGGAGAAAGTCAAGCTGGAAAGGATAGGGAAAAGACCAGAGAGCACTAGAAGTTAAAAGTGTTAGATAAACATAGAGGCGGTGTAAAGCATGCAGAAGAAGGGCAGGAGGAATGAGAGAGGTAAGGAAGAGAAATTGCAGGTTACAGGTATGAAATGCAGACTAGATTAGGCGGCAGATAGAAGGGCAGTAGGGTAGAGAGTGGAGGTAACAACGAAGAATAAGGACAGATGATAAGCCTTACAGTCCGAAGAAGGGCTAGTAGGAGCCAAAAGTAGCAGCAAAGTAGTAGCCAGGAGAGGATGGTATCCTGCTCTAAGGCTCAGGTGGGAACAGATAGTGAGAAGGGGTAGAAAATCAGGATATGGTAGTGTGGAGGCAGAGGGAAAAAAGTAAGGTGTAAAAAAGGCTGGAATAAGAAGTGTGTCCAAAATAAGGGGGAAAGGTAAAGACTGAGAGGTAGCTGGCTGTTGGAGGCTAGAGTACTGAATAGCTGTAAACTCTTTTAGGGTACCCAATGAGAGTCAAACAAATCAACATTAATGGAGCCCAAACATACATTCAATTCCCAGAGAGGTCAGTGTAGGTTGAGGTAGTCCGAGTTGCATTCACTGTAGGAGGACCAAGGTCGTCAGACACAGGTTAGGAGTAGGTTATGGTAGGAGTACAGCTAGAGCTTAGGGCTGTGGGGGAAGATGAGGGGAAAGGTAAGGATAAAGAAAAGAGAGCAAAAGGAGAGACAGTGTTAGCACAGATATTCAAATTAAATAGCAAAAAATCAATAACACAAATTAACAGTGGTGGTCTAGTAAAAGTAACAACAATCTAATGCAGAGAACTGGAAAAGACATTAAAACGGTAAAATATATATTCTCTTTCTTCTGAATAAGTAGCAAAGCAACAGTCATAAAACACATATACTTATTTACTAGCAAAGTGTTTTAAACATTAGAGGCAACAGAACAGTCATAAAAACCTCTATAAATCCCTTCAGAGAGATTATAAAGGAAGGCAGGCCAGGTACCTATATACATATGTCGCTAGAGGAGGGAGATAAGTGAAGTAAATCACTTCAAAGAAACCTCTTTCGCGCTAAAGTACTCAGTAAAGTACTCCACTATGTGTGGAAAGCATAGGCAGAGTAGCTTTAGATAAATCAATTGAAAATTAGTAGAACAGCATGTCGCTACAGATAAAACAATTGCAAATAGTAATCTGCTTTAAACCCTCTGTAAGGAGCTTCACTATGTGTGGAGAACATAGGCAGTGTAGCTACAGATGAATACAATTAGAAATAGTAGAAAAGCATGTCACTACATCTAATACAATAAAAAAATATTTGTATGTGTGGAGAACATAGGCAGTGTAGCTTCAGATAAAAACAAGTAGAACTATTGGAAAAGCATGTCGCTTTCCAACCTCTTTTGCGCTAAAGTACTCAGTAAAGTACTCCACTATGTGTGGAAAGCATAGGCAGAGTAGCTTTAGATAAATCAATTGAAAATTAGTAGAACAGCATGTTGCTACAGATAAAACAATTGCAAATAGTAATCTACTTTAAACTCTCTGTAAGGAGCTTCACTATGTGTGGAGAACATAGGCAGTGTAGCTACAGATGAATACAATTAGAAATAGTAGAAAAGCATGTCGCTACATCTAATACAATAAAAAATATATGTATGTGTGGAGAACATAGGCAGTGTAGCTTCAGATAAAAACAAGTAGAACTATTGGAAAAGCATGGTAATAGCATAGCTAATACAGATAAAAATATTAGTAAAGCATGTCACTGTAGTAGAATAGCAAGTCGCTAGAGGAGGGAGGTAGGTGAGGCAAACTCGTCAAACACCACTTTCGCGCTAAAGCACGAAATACAATAGAATGCCTTAAATTCTCAGTAAAGAGCTACACTATGCGTAAATAACATGGGCAGTGTAGTCTAAGATAAAAACAATAACAAATAGTAGACATGCATGTCGCTACAGATAAACAATTCAAAATAGTAGTTTGCCTTATGCTCTCAGTAGAGCGCTTCACTATGTGTGTAAAGCTGAAGCAGAGTAGCTAAGATAAAGCAATTATAATAGTAGAATAGTATGTCGCTACAAATAGAACACTTAAAAGTGGCAGAATTGCATGTCGCTAGAGACCCCTTTGAACTGCTACCAGCAAAACACGTGGGATAGTTCTGCGAGTGTGGCGTATTTTAAAAAGGCAAAGGTACAACAGACAGCGTGGTTAAGCCTGAAAGCCTTATAGGGAATTGCACAGCAATCAACAGTGCATCACAAAGTAAAGCATACCAGCTGAAATAGTTAGTTCTGACAAAAAACTGGAGTAACAGCAACTAAATAAATACAGAGTAAGTGTGCGTAGGATCATTAAAGCGATCCTAGCCTAGAAAACCAGTAGTTAACGTACTCAGTGATTGAAATACAAAATGTAACCAAGGCAGAAGCGTTCTAATAAGAATAACAACTACAGTAGCCCCAATGAGGTACAGCAGTGAAACCCCGGTTAAGGGCAACAATAAACATTCCTCTTAGTTCACAAATGGTATCTCCGTTTGGAGTAAACCTACCTGAGCAAGCACGCAGTACAGCAGCCACAGCAGCCAGAGAGGTTCAAGATAGTAAAGGGAGTATCGTAGATGCTGGAAGGGGTATAAGTAAACTCACCAAAGGTTAGGGGCGGGACAGGAGCAGAGCACAGGAGGTATAGGGGAGGATGGGCGGAGCCAAGAGGTGACTGGGGAGAAAGAGAGTGAAGGTGAGGGAGAGGAGTGGAACGTAGTCCAGTGAGTAAAATAGAAAGAATGTAGAGGTGGAACAGAGAGATTCTCTAAGAAAGGGTCGTAGGCAAAGAAGGAGAGATAAGTAACCACAGAAGAAGAGATGAGAAAGGAGACAATCAGGAGCGCAGGTAAGTAAGATAGGAAAGGAAAGTCAAGCTGGAAAGGATAGGGAAAAGACCAGAGAGCACTAGAAGTTAAAAGTGTTAGATAAACATAGAGGCAGTGTAAAGCATGCAGAAGGAGGGCAGGAGGAATGAGAGAGGTAAGGAAGAGAAATTGCAGGTTACAGGTATGAAATGCAGACTAGATTAGGCGGCAGATAGAAGGGCAGAAATGCAGACTAGATTAGGCGGCAGATAGAAGGGCAGTAGGGTAGAGAGTGGAGGTAACAACGAAGAATAAGGACAGATGATAAGCCTTACAGTCCGAAGAAGGGCTAGTAGGAGACAAAAGTAGCAGCAAAGTAGTAGCCAGGAGATGATGCATGTGCTTTGTCACTAGGTGATGCCCCTTCCCCTGGATACCACTGCACCCATGTACACAGTATTGCTGTGCACCTCTTCTTCACCCTGCCATGTATGGTGCATCACACCTCACAGGTGTACAACCCATTGTGGAATGTGTAGCACTGTGTCAGTTATGTCAGCTTTAATGCTCACAGCCCCTATGTTTTTCAGCAACACATACCTGGGATGATATGTGGACATATGTCATTTGTGAATGCCTGCTGTCTGATTTACAACTCTCAACATCAGCGGACCATGTATGACCAATCCAATACTCTTACACTAACAACCATCAGAGCATACCATGGCTATGGGGGGTGTACACACCCTTATTGATATGACGCACCAATCTGTGATCTGCATTGGGACCACATCACTGCATATCTTAACAGTACATGAGCCCAATATGTGACATATGTCGTGTACTTTCACATGCAGTGTCTATGGAATGTGTTAGGTGTGCGGATGCTGACCACAATACATACACTCCAGGTGGGCATATGTGTGCTATGATGTTTTGTCACACCTCTTGTTGTGTGTACTACAGCAGTCACTACTCCTGGCGGGGGTATACAAGCATAGTCCATCTGCATTTGCAAGTGTATGTTCAGTCTGCCCTACACATGTCCCCCTACTCCGCATGAATGCAAGGTATACTCATGTGCACATCCCTTGGTGTTTACACACTGCCGTCACTATTGCTGTGGGGGTAGGGTTATGTCTGCCACAGGTCCTGAACCTATGTGCAGATACAGCCATTCTTAGCATCCTTAGAATCCCTGCTGCAGTGCACTGGAGTGTCATGCTGACACCCCCCCCTTCAGCCTGTTTGCAGATGCATGACAAGTAAGCCCTACACATGTGTCAGTTTGCAGTGTCCCATACACTGAACACCACATGTTACAGCTTAGTCCCAGCTGATAATGTAGACCACTGTAATGCCTTATGCTATAGTGAATCTCTGCAGCAGTTGCCATTGTCCTACAGGTATATACACTGGTGTTACACTGTATATGGGTGTTGTTCCAAACATGTCCCTACTGTAGGCCATGTCTCCCACCATTATGTTACTCCCTGTGGACACATTCCACAATGACAGGATGTTTGTTATCATGCAGGTGTCTGATATACCCTTCCAATACCCCATCATGGTCACCCCTATGATGCTGTGCATTTCACGGCAACAATAGGTGCACATGTAAAGCATGCATTCTGGGTAGGTGTGTTAGATGTGTGCATGGGATATACCATCGCCATTACATGCCCGGTGTATTGGCAAGGATCTACATAAACCATACTCACCAGCTACAGCTATATATGTACTGTACGCATCACTGGAACAGATAGCACACATGCATCTGGTGTAAAATACTCAGTAGTTATGTTACATAAAAGGAAGTAGTCAGCACTGTGACCACAAGCTGGTGAATGTTCCACTTACCATCTATCCCAGCATACAGATCACATACCTATTGGTCTGATTATAGGGTGTGATGTCTACATTATACCCGAGTTGCGTGTTTGTTTTCCTGACGTAACAAATCCCCCATGTTTTGTGTCATTGTAGGTGTTGTCATGTCTGTGACAGCAATCTTTGTTGTTTGTTGATACTGTCTGTATTATGCTAATATTACAGATGGAGTCAATGGCTTCCCACAATCTATAGTCCTTCAGACAGCTATTTGGACACAAGATGTGTATGTCATCTGTGATGTCTGTCACTTAAATAATAGATGGGAAAGGGTCTAGCAGACAGTCCTGATGTATGGACCTGATCACTGGACCTAAGATATAGGCCACTTCACACATTTCAACATATTTAGAAGCCACATATGTGATACAGTGATCTACCCACTTGGTGTTATAGGTGTTTATGGCCATATCTGACAGTGTTGAGTGAATACCTCAGTGTGGATTTGTGTCAAATGCCTTGGGCTTGTCAAGTTCAAAAGGATGATAGTGTTGTCATCATGCATGCCCTTGATGACCTCTTTGAGAATATCTAACAGATATAACAGACAAGATGTAACATTAACAACTCGCACAGGTCTGTTGCACACAGCCAGGGTATTACTGGTGTCCATTTAGAAAAGGTCCATGATGACATGTTGGTCTTCCTCACAGATGAGGAGAGTCAGGATGTGTCTATACATGTAAGCCTTGAGTGCTGTCCATCCTCAACTCAGACAGATGTATATTGATGTACACCCTTCTACGGGAACATGGTCTGTGTGGACGGTGTGTATTCAGCCATGTCAGGAAGGTGTATGTGATGTGCCATGTGACAGGCAATCCGTGATATTGCCACAGCCCATTGATTCTATGTGATATGCCTGGAAGAAGGCAAGACAGTGCATACTGGCTATTCTGATCTGGCCTAGGATTTCAACATAATGCGCCATGCAGGTATAATCAAGAAACTCTTTCAGCTGGGGATTAAACCTTATGTCACAAGGTGGGTAACCAATTGGCTCACTGACAGAACACATGCTGTGAAAGTTAGTGAATCAGCCTCTATCAGTAGAGCTATCACCACTGGCATACCCGGGAATCTGTGGTTGGCCCTTTACTGTTTGGAATCTATTTCTCGATAGTTCAGGCTGAAATATATTGCCTTTGGCTTACCACATTTTTTGATTCTGGCATACTGGGTGCAATCATTGAGTCCACCTGTGATGATAACATACTACAGCAGAGGCTAACACAAATGATTGGTGACATAGCAACACGGTCTACAAATAAATGCAATAATGTTTCATTATTTTTCCTTCTGCAAAGTGGAATTCCTTGCTAATTACAGCATTGACAACAGTCCCACTATGCTGAAACCCAGTGACACAAGCACTGGGAACACACATACACAGCAATCTGAACTTCGACCCCCAAGTGTCCACACTGGCATTGAAAGCCTATGTTGTGCACATTATTAGTCATGCCATCATATTCAGATCTCAGGATTGTATGACGGCACTGTACTTGAACCTCATCAGAACACTAATATACAGTATAATGCTCTCTTTTGCAGGTGCCTAACGAGACACATGCAGCATCTGGAAAGACCACAGGAGTTTCTCTCCAAGAAAACACAGGGCCTACAAACCGTGCCATGATGTATGTGGATAGAATGAAAGCCATGCCACTGTAATCTGTATTGTATAGGATGAGGTCACTTCTGCCTGGCCTCCAGGCAAGTCTTGGACCCTGCCCTAGTGGGAATAGTGCACATCCACAAATCAGATATAGGTGAGAGCATCAGACATGTCTGGTGAGGAGAATATGGTAATAGCAGTCCCACATGCTGGTGTAGAAGGGGCCCTGTCTAATGGCAAGCAGGTGCACACAGACTCCACTCAAACTGAGTGAGAATAGAACCACTACCTAAGTACACAGACTACAAAACTCCACATTTAAGGAAAGTCCCACACTTAAGGTCTGACTTGTAGTGACTCAGTGACCACTTTATAGTTGATGAATCAGCAGTGTCTGGTGAGGAGAATATGGTAATAACAGTGTCCCATATGCTGGTGTAAAAGGTTCTCTGTCATGTCAAGTAAGTGCACACACCCACCATCAGTGACTGCATTGAGAATAGAACCACTTCCTATCAAGGTAAACAGACTACAGACATCTGTACTTAAAGAAAGCACTGCAGCTGAAGTCTGACTTGCATTGTCTCAGACAGCACTTTATTGCTGTTGACATCACCAGTGTCTGGTGAGGAAAGTATGGCAATAAGAGTGTCCCAAATGCTGTATAAAAGGCTCTTTATAATGTCAACAAGTGAACACACATGCATACACCATAGCTGACTGCAGTAAGAATAGAACTGCTACCTAAGATACACAGACTACAGAACTCTGTACTTAAGGAAAGTGCCACAGCTCAAGTCTGACTTGTAGTGTCTCAGACAGCACTTTATAGCTGATGACATCAGCAGTGACTGGTGAGGAGAATATGGCAATAACAGTTTCCCACATGCTGGTGTAAAAGATTCTCTGTAATTTTATTTATTTACTGGGAAATTCCAACTGGACTCAGGTCCTTTTTCAGTGGAGGCCTGAGGAGAAAAGCTCCACAGAACAATAAATGAGCAGCAGAGTACATATGAAAAACAATTTAATATACATACAATATCAAATAATACATACTGCAGCAAACAGTTATACATACAATATGAAACATAGTAATGAACAGATATACCAATATCTAGCTATAGGCTAGGAATAAAGGTAGGATGTATATACAGATAGTACTAAGTTCAAACAAGTACTGTTCTAAACTCATATACCTAAATCGTATATACAAATATTGCAGTAAACTCAAACAGATATAAAGCAGATGCTCCACATGAAGGTGGAACAAGCTAGAAGGGCAAATGGGATGGAAGAGCAAGAGAGAGGAGTAAGGAAAGAGACTGAGTGAGCAGTATACATGGTAGTGAGAGGAAGCTAGGTGTAAGTCAGTTGGATATGTATTTGGAGTTGAGATGAAGTGAGGTAGTTAAGCATGTTATAAAAGGTCTGAGAGATTGAGTGAGAAGGAAAGGGGGAGGATAAAGGGTGATCCAGAGCCTGCAGAGGAAGGAATACAATGATCAGATGGTGTGAGGCAGGGTGGCTATGGGAGGAGAGAATAAGGGGAGGTAAAAAGGAGGGTTACTATTCGTGACTGGTGCATGGGCATAACCAGAGACTATTTAAGTGAGTTTTAAGTGAAATCTTGAAGTGATTGCAAGCATAGGTGCCGGACGCTGTTGAAGACCAGGAGGGTGGAGAGTGAGAGGGGCCTGCCCTCCTTCCCCAACAGTTTCATTGAACAGCAGTGAATTAAAGGGGCACCACCCCCTCTTGGCAAAGTAAAACTCATACTGTTTCTGTGACAGTAAGAGTAACTTGCACAACAAAAAGTAAATAAACTGGCGTGCAGTTTCAAATTTAAGGGTTGCCTCCTTTGGAAAAACCTAAAACCTGACAAAATCCCCACCCTTTACTCCACCTCTTTCAAGAGGTAAATGTAAGTGGTTTTTCATTCAGGATTAATTGTTAGCAACAGATAAATACAAAACCATTTTACACATATTAAAATGTATAATTTTGGTGTAACAACTGGTAATATCTGTTGAAATTATTACACTGGATAATCATGGGGTTCTACAAATCATATTGAGGAAATTTGGACAGGAAAAAAGAATGTATGTGTGTAAACTATTTCCTGCAATATGTATTTATTTTTTTTGAATTCATGCTTTATTCCCATCCACAATATTACAGCGGTGACAAAATATGTAATTTTACCACAGAAAACAAATTTAAATAAGAAGATAGCCATCCTTTCTCACTCACTGACATAAAATAAAGAAATACTAAGACTTTTGTTGAACACTTCTAAGCTGTATCAAAGTAGATTCTTTTGATTGGTCTAACCACCTAGTACTGGTTCCATTTCACATTACCCATGATGCTATTTGAAACAAGGAAATGATTGTTCAGACAAAATTAAACTTAAATGTAAAATAGAAAATGCAAGTGAAAAACTAAACATTTAAGGCAACACAATTCGTAAATAGGTGAGCTCTCAGAACTATTCAAAACAGTCATGGAGTACTCTTACCAATAGTGAATTTCCTGATTGGGACCATGATTTCTGGATTTATTTATTTATTTATTCCAGTTTGATGACCGGGGTGGTCCACTGGGTCGGGGAGTTCGTTTTCAGTGGAGGCCCGGTGAGAAAAGCTCCAACAATACATAGTTACATGAATAATTACTAAGAAACTTTGCATTACTGACAAATAAACAGGTAGCATTCATAAAAAAACAATTACAATTTTGTTTAGGTGTAAAAGACAGACAAATGGCCTTTTGGCTAGATTTTACAGTATAGTTATTTATACAAAATACCAATGAGCCAGGTTAGCTAGGTGAGAGGTTAGCCAGGAGTAAAAGCAGAGGAGACCTTGAGAGGTATAGGGTGAAGAGTACAGTTGCATTTCCTGTTTGAGTAAAGGTGAGAATGAAGAAGAGTTTTAAAGGTTTTGAGGTTGTCTCAGATCCTAAGAGTGGAAGGAAGAGCATTCCATTTTTTTCTGGCTAGAGTGAAGGAAAGCAGAAGTTGACCAGCTGGGCGCTTGGATTTATGGCTGGTGATTAGGTTTTGGTGGGTAGATGTAAGTGTTCTATGAGGAGTATATAGTTGTAGGATATTGGATAGTGCAGGGCACTTGGTAGGTTGGAAAAGTAGTCTATAGGCAGTCGTGATTTGGAGAAAGTCAAGTTGGTTATGGAGTTCAAGCCAGTTTAATGAGTGAAGGGAGGAACAGTGATGAGAGGAAGATTTGACTTTGGTAGCAAATCTGGAGATGTTATTGTAACATACTTCTAGTCTGGGGGATAGTGAGGAGGATAAATTAGTAAGAAGAGGGGCGCCATACAGTAGAGAGGGAAGGAGATAAGTAGTGGCGAGAGTTAGTCTTGTAGCAGGAGAGAGGAAGTGGTTGTTTCTATAAAGTGGGCCAAATTTTATGTGGGTTTTCTTTATGTTTAGCTGGACGTGAGTATTAAATTTTAGATGTTCATCAATGGTTACACCAAGAAGTTTGGCAGAGGGAATGACCTCTAAAATGGAGTTGTTATAGCTGGTTATTTGGAATGAATTTTATCAATAGGGGAGGACTTAGAAGGAGAGAATAGTAGGAGTTTAGTTTTGTTAGCATTTAATGAGAGGTGATTTTGGAGCATCCAGTTTTTGATAGTTGAGAAGGCTGTTTGTGTCAGTAGTTGGAGATCTGTTAAGTTGGAGGTGCAGCAGATCAAAGTAGAATTGTCAGCATATTGCACAATTTTAGTATTGGGTATGGGCTTGTGAAAGTCGTTAATGAAGATGTTGAATAGCACTGGGCCAAGTATGGATCCTTGAGGTACTCCAGTGAGGGTAGGACAGAAGGTGGAGGTGCTCTGGCCCCATTTGACAGCCTGGGACCTGTTGGAAAGATAGCTGGAGAACCAGGAGAGAGTTTTGTGGGAGAGATTGAGATTAGACAGATGATTTAGAAGGTGGTATGGGAGATGGTATCAAAAGCTTTAGATAAGTCCAGCAGAACTGAGGATACTAAATTACCAGAGTCACGGGTTAAATTGACAGTATGTAAGAAGGAGAGAAGGGCAGTGTTGGTACTATGTCCTGGGCGGAAGCCGTGTTGGGTAGGAAAGAGTAGCTGGTGTTTGGTAAGGAATGGCAAAAGCTGAATGTGGATGCATTTTTAAAGGAGTTTAGAGAGAGAGGGGAAAGGATGGTTATGGGTCAGAAATTAGAGGCATTACAGTTTTTGCTACACTTGTGAAGTGGAAGAATATATGCAGAGCACCATAGTTTGGGTACATAGGATTCAAGTAGGGATCTGTTGATCAGGATGCTAATAGGGAGAGCAATACCATCGGAGGCTATTTTTAAGAAGGAGGAGGGAATGTTGTTGGGGGCATTGGAGCAGTGCTTTAATTTAGAGAGTAGTTTCTTTGATAGGTAGGTAGGGATGGGTTTAAGTTTGAAAGTAGGGTGGGAGAGGAGGGAGAGGATGTTTGGGTGAGGTGGGGTTGAGGGTTGTTGTTGGTAAAGGACTTGGTTAGCTCAGCAATAGAAATGGTGAAGAAAGTGTTGAATAGTGAGGCAATTTCAAGGTAAAATTTGCTGGTGTCTGGGCAGGGATTGTTTTTAGTACCTGGCCCAAGGAGGGAGTTGATAGAGTTCCAAAATTGTTTGGGGTTTTTTGCATGATTTATTTGCATTTTGATGTAGTAGGACTTTTTATCTTTGATAACTTGTTTTTTGGCAAGGTTTGTTAGCTGTTTGTATTTACGTAAGATGTCTGGTTGTTTAGTTTGAAGGTATGTTTTCCAGGTTTTATCTCTTTGTAGCATAATCTTTTTGGTGTCTTTGGTTAGCCACGGGGTGGTCTTAGTTTTTGCACTTTTTGTTCTTACCGAAGCTAGGGAGTTAAGGACATTTAAGAAAGTTGAATTGAAAAAGTCAACGGCTGATTCTAATGGAAGAGTTTTCAGGGGGTTCCAATTGGTATTCCTAAATGAATCAGAGAAAATAGTAGGGTTAAAGTTAGAGAGGTTCCAAGTGTGGATGAACTGGTGGGAGTGTGGGGAGGTGAGGGAAGCTCGATGAGTGAAGGCAGGGAGGTGGTCTCCTAATGGGTCTGGTATGACACCAGATTGTATTACTTTATTGGGATGAGATACTAGGATCCAGCCTAGTATGGAGCCTGGGGGGTTGGTTTTGTTAGGTCTAGTGATGGTGTTAGTAAGTTGAGTGTAGTCAAATAGACTGATTGACATTGTGGGGTTAGGGTTGTTGATTTTGTTCCAGTCTATATTTACATCACACAATATGTAGGTTTCCAATTTAATATTTGAGGAGGCCCAGGAGAGGATATCTTCCAGGGTGTTGGTGTTGTTACCTGCAGGAATATAGAGGGAAATGAAGCAGATGCTTTTATGATTGTTAATTTTTAGAAGGCCTGCTACAAGTTCAGCATTATTAAAAGAAGGGATGGGATTAGGGTATGGAGTAAAGGACAGCTGGTTGGAGTAGATTAGTGCTACACCGCCACCTTGAGTGCTTAGGCGGTCGGATCGAAGTGATTGAAATCCGGGGGGAAGGAATTCAGAGTCACTTATGTGAGGTTTTAGCCAGGTTTCAGAGATGGCTACAATGTCAGGTGAGTTGTGAGTGAGCCAGGCATGAAAGTGGGTTGTTTTAGTCTTTGGCCATTGATGGTGAGGAATTTGATGTATTTATTGGTGGAATTAATGGGGGAGCTAGTGTGGTTATTAGGAGTGAAGTTTGGTCCTGGATTTGGGTGAATGTCACCGGCTAAGCAGAGGTGAGTGAGATAAGGAATAAGTTGTTTTGCTTTGTACTTAGAACTGTCTGGTAATGAAAAGGTTTGGGTTTGTAGTATTTAGTAGAGATTGGGAGAAGTTTTATTTTGAAGAGGAGGGAAGGGTGGGAGGGAACTAAAAAAAGCTGAGATGTTGTGAAAGTGTGTTGGGTGGGGGGTGAGGAGGAAGAGGTGGAGGGAGTATATGGAAGTGAGTATAGGAGGTGGCATGGTATAGAGGAAGTAGAAGAAGTATGAGGATGGATGTTGAAATAAAGGTTTTAGGAGTAAGAGAGAGCATGATAGGTTGGGCCTGTTGGATATAGTAGAGAGGAGGATAAGGGACTTAGGAGGGAAGGGGTGTGGTAGTGAGAGGCAGGTGGGGTGGAGTGAAAGTGTTGAGGATTGGTTGGTGGCGAGAGGGAGGGATGTTAGGAGGAGAATAAATGTAGGGGCACTGAGGGTGGGTGGGATTTGGGGGAAGGGGAGCAGAGTAAGCCCGCAGGGCAAATAGAGTGGGATAGAGCAACCAGCTGAAAAAGTATTAGCCACTTCTGTTCAGGGTTGAGGTAAGTAGGTTGCACAAAGCAGGACTGTGAGAAAGAATAGAGTTACAGTATGTAAGAAATGTAAGGGGACTTTTATTCTTAAGTTTGTTTAATGAAGAGAGGGGGTGATTCCTAACAGGTTTGTAGAGTGTGGAGTGGGATTTTAGAAAGATTGTTATTTTGTAGGCAAGTGGAGATAATATCAGGCATAAGGGACTTAAAATTATATGGGCTATGGCTGGTAGATGCTGCCACCTAGTGGAAATAGGGAAAATAGTAGGTGGGAAAAATGGTCAAGTCTTTTAATATACTAGATGGAGTTCAGAGATACAAAATCAAATAATACGGGGGGAGAGGGTGCTTAATGGCCTTCTGTAGGCTGCTGATTCACACACATGGAAGGGCAGTCTAACAAATAGACGTAGTATTAGAAAATTGAATCTATAGTAAGGTAACATACATTCACAGATTTACAAAGATGGGATTCCTCACAGAAATTCCTTTTTGTTTTATGTGGCCAAGGCTAGTAGCCAGAAAATCCTGGAAAAAAACATCAGAGGATTTGCAGGAGGAAGTCCAGATATTCTACAGGCTGGGGGAGACCTTCAGGAGTGGAGTACTGTAAAAGAGAGGACAAACATACTAGTTTAGGTATTTAATAGGTGAAAGATACAGGTAGAGAGTGGGAGAGTGGGTATTTAATAGGCGAAAGATACAGGTAGAGAGGAGGTAGATAGAGGAAGAAAAGGAGTGATAAGCAGTAGATGAGATTATCAAGTATGATATAGTAAGTAGAACGATGTGGGGAATAGATTTGTAAGGGAGTATATAATGAGGAAGAGGTAAAGTAAGAGGAAGAATGGAGACAACAGCAAGGTACAGCTATAGGATAGTACTGGAGAAGGCAAAGTAAGATACAGTTTACCAAGTCTTACGTTACACTGCTAATAATTCACATAAGACCTAGTCAAATGCAATAACCCAGCTCGTTTGTAGAGTAGGGGGCTTTGATATTAGTAGAAACACAAGAACAGTACTAGTTCAGGCAGACAATACAACTAAAATGCATAGTATATAACTGTAAACTGTAAAGAAGTCTAGGCACAGCTAAATATTTTCAAAAATATAAACACAGCTTTTCAGATAACCCAATTAAGACCATGTAGAGATTAAAAAAAGAAAAACAACAGAAATACTAGGCAGTTATCTGCAGCCCTTTAGTTGGCATACTCACACATGCTGCAATATAAGGTCCTTTAGTAAATCTAGAGCAAAAACGCTGATTCTAAGTGTGTCACACTATGTGGATACAAGAGAAAGCAGGCTTGAGATGTATAGCTATTAACGCCTAGAGACTGGCGTGTTTAATGAGTGGACTTACTGAAACAGTGTTAAGCGCGCAGTAGTAGACATCACTCAGCATCCCTAGAATTGACTGACCCCATGAGAGAACATAAAGCAGGCTTTGGCTAAGTCTTTATCAACACCTACTGTATGACATTCATAGAAAAATAAAGCAGGCTATGGTTTGGATTCAGTCCATGCCTTTTGGATAGTGCACAGTAGTGAGGCAGGAGTTGCAACTGCTTTAATTGTAGAGATGGGAAGGTCGCTCAGCAGATACCTTCATATTACAAAAAATAAAAGCTGGCATAGGTCTATGTTTTAACAATGTCTGCTGGATGGCGTACCTAGAGAGGTGGGTGTTGAAACTGCATTGAACGCAGAGAGGAGAAAGCCACTCAGCACTCACTGGGCACGTAGAAACAAGATAAATGTGGCATGCTTTGGTTTACTTTCTAACAACGCCTGTTAAATGGTGTTCCTAGCAATGCGAGTGTTGAGACTGCGTTAAGCACAAAGAAGAAGATAATTTTCAGCACTCGTGGGGTACATAGTAAAAGAAAAAACTAAGGCAGGCTTTGGGTTACTTTCAAACAATGCCTGATGGATTGAGTCGCTAGCAATGCAAGTGCTGGGACTGCATTAAGCACAGAGAAGTAAGTATCTTTCAGCAGTTCAGGGTATTGTAAACACAGAGCTGAAGCGAGAATATGTGCGCCAGAAACAGCTGCTTTTCACAGTACCAAATAAAAAGACGAGAAAGCAGTCTAACTCACTCTAAAGCACATACAGAAAATGTAAAACCATTCCGAAGCACATACAATGTTATGAGTGTAGCAGTAATAGCAGTTATTATACAAGTCTGTTCAACAGAAACTGTAATACATTAATTTAATGTTCAGAAACCTACCATAAGGTGAGTCAAGCAGCACTGCCCCGTAATCTGCACAGGGAAGGGAGCAAAGTAGTCACCCCTAGCTAGGAAGTTTGAAAATGGCGCCACTGATTAGTGGCGTCTAGATGTAAACTTAGGGGAGGGGAATTGCTGAGGGGAAGGGGATACAAACAGAAGGGTGTGAATGGGATTCGAGAGGGGAACAGTGGGAGGGGGGAAGAATCCGGGAGGAAGAGAGCAGCAGGGTGAGAGCAACCAGCTGAAAAAGTATCATCCACTGCTGTTCAGGGTTGAGGTAAGTAGGTTGTACAAAGCACGACTTTAAGAAAGAATAGAGTTACAGTATGTAAGAAATGTAAGGGGAGTTTTATTCCTAAGTTTGTTTAATGTAGGGAGGGTTGATTCCTAACAGGTTTGATGAGTGTAGAGTGGGATTTGAAAAAGATTGTTAGTTTATAGGCAAGTGGAGATAATACCGGGCATAAGGGATTTAAAATTATATGGGCTATGTGCTGGTAGATACTGCCACCTAGTGGAAATAGGGAAAATAGTAGGTGGGAAAATGGTCAAGTCTCTTAATATTTATACTAGGAGTTCAGAGACACAAAATCACATAATATGGGGAGGGGTGCTTAATGGTCTATGGTAGGCTGCTGATTCACACACACATGGAAGGGCAGTCTAACAAATAGACGTAGTCTTAGAAAATTAAATCTAGAGTAAGGTAACATACATTCACAGATTTACAAATATGGGAGTCCTCACAGAAGTTCCTTTTTGTTTTATGTGTCCCAGGCTAGTAGCTGGAAAATCCTGGAAAAAAACATCAGAGGATTTGCAGGAGGAAGTCCAGATATTCTACAGGCTGGGAGAGACCTTCAGGAGTGGAGTAATTCACAGATTTATAAATATGAGAGTCCTCACAGAAGTTCCTTTTTGTTTTATGTGGCCCAGGCTAATAGCCATAAAATCCTGGAAAAAACATCAGAGGATTTGCAGAAGGAAGTCCAGATATTCTATAGGCTGGGAGAGACCTTCAGGAGTGGAGTACATGAGGTAAGTCAAGCAGCACTGCTGCGTAACCTGCACAGGGAAGAGAACAAAGTGGTCACCCCTAACTAGGAAGTTTGAAAAAAATTCATGTGAAGCACCCTAATTCCCTATTGAAAAGAATTCCATGACAGATAACCCTGGTTTCAATGTGCTTGTGCTTAACTACTGATGACTTTTCTCATACAACCTCAACACTTGCAAGTGCCAATCCATTACAGGACAGGAACAAATCAAATAACAGACAAAAATACACAAGAGAGAATCTCAAAAAGGAGAAGCCTGCAAATAACTACCTAAACAATTGCAATGCCAGAAGTATTGATAGAAAAAATAGATAATAACTAAAGTATGAGAATGGAAGGAGTAAGCATATATACACCCCCTAAAAACTAAGAAAGCACCATCAGTTCAAGTTCCTCTTAACACTATTTAAAACAAAGAAAATGGCGTTAAACATTCTATGCAACTGGCTATCAGCAAAACCATATAACAAAGTAGCCAGAATATTTATCACAGCCTGAGCCCATAGACAAAAATGAATCAATGATACCCCCACAATCATAGTGGCCACAGCCTATAGCCCTTCTGTGATATTCTGTTGGAGATACAAAACTCCCTGGTGCTCACTGTGTCTCACATAATAAATAAACATCTCAAGTAGTTACAACCCTTGATTCCAGTACTCACTGAGCACTAGCAGCTGCTGGCCAAATATGTTTCCTCGGTAACTTTGTACTTGCCAGCACACTCATGAGGGAACTTCCTGAATCTGGAGAAAGCTCCAGTTATGTGTATGCCCTATACAGAATCACACACTTACCAGAGGTAGTTTTACTTCTGCATGCTCTTTGGTTTAAATCCATATTAGTGTGCATTGGGTTGTCCTTAAAGAAAAACTCAACCGTGGACTTCTGGTAAAAGTGGGGGGGGCACCCCTTACTCTATGGTTCTAGCACTTATGTGTGCAAGAAGGTAGTGTGGTTATGGGGGGGATTATTCCCTAATCTAGATATGACATGGGAGAATAGTCCTTCTCCCGCTGAGTTCTTGGGTTTGGTCACTAGAAGTAGATTTTTGCTGTTGGAGTGTAGTAGTCTAGTGAAGCAGTAGGGCTAGAAAAGGTTTTAAAGGGATGGTACTTTAAGATGATGGTTTACTAACTTGTGGGTAAGAGAGAGTTGATTCAGGTGAAGAAGTTGAGGGAGCTCAAGCCAGTTAAGTTCTTTAAGTGAGATACAGTGGTGGATGTGATAAGATGCACTAGTGGCAAACTTAGCAATTTTATTGTAGCAAGCCTCGAGCTTGTTTAGGTCTGTTTGTCTAAGGTAGGTAAGTACAGGAGAGGTGTAGAGTAAAGTGGAGATTAGGTGGGAATTGGCAGCAGAAATTCTGGCTGTCTTGATGAGGAATTGTTTGTTTCTGTGCAATGCACCTAGTTTTTGTGAACCTTTTTTATGGTAAGAGAAGTGTGAGTGTCAAATCTGAAATTGTTATCAATCTCAACACCAAGTAGTTTGGTATGTTCTGTTGGGGAGATCACGGTATTGTCTTTGGATAGAATATTAAAGAGGGGATAATTGGGTTAGATTTAGTGGGTTGGAAGATAAGGAGTTTAGTCTTGCTTGGGTTGAGTAAGAACTGGGCATTAGATAGCCAGCTTTCTACAGATGAAAAGGCTTCCTGTGTGATCTTGTGAAGTTCAGATATAGTTGGGGCTGAGCAGATGATGGTGGAGTCATCTGCATACTGTATAAGAGAAGCATGCTTGGTGGCTGTGAATAAATCATTGGTGAAGAGTGAGAATAGTAGAGGGCCAAGAATGGAGCCTTGGAGAACACCGAGTGTTACAGGAAGTCGAGGAGGTAGGTCATTGTGCCAGATAACTGACTGTTGGTGGCCAGTTAGATAGCTGTGAAACCAATCAGTAGCTGATTGGGAAAATGATAGGTTAGTGAGAACAGAGATTAGAAGTTTGTGTGAGACCATATCAAAAGCCTTTGACAGATCCAGAAATATAGCAGAGGAGAGCAGGCCATTACTTTTGTGATGAAGGATAGTGTTAGTGAAAGAGAGTAAGACGGTAGTAGAGCTGTGGTATGGCTTGAAGCCATGCTGGGTGCTGGAAAGGAAGTTATAAGACCTGAGAATGGATGCATTTCTCAAGTATCTTGGAAAGTGGAGAAAGGATGGCTATGGGGTGGTAATTGGAAAATTTAGTGGAGGAACCATCTTTATGGAGGTGAATGATGTGAGATATTTTCCACAGTGTGGGGACATAGCTTTCCTGTAAGGACTGATTAAATAAGATAGATACTGGATAAGCTAGGGCTTCTGTTGCTATGTTTAAGTATTCAGAGGGAAGATTGTTAGCTGCAGGTTCTGTAGCCTTAAATTTCAATAGAAGTTGTTTTTTATAGCAGCTGTAATGTCAAGCAAGTGCTCTCTCTCTCTCTCTCTCTCACACACACACACACACACACACACACACACACACACACACACACACACACACACACACACACACACACACACACACACACACACCTAAGTCACACAGACTACCAAGCTCAGTAATTTACACAAGTGCCACAGCACAAATCTGACTCTTATAAGGCTGCAGGCCAACTTATAGTGCATGGTATCAGCACTGGATGCAGGTGAGAAGATGTTGGGAGGCCTGCATTAACTGGATGTGTAGACATTTGCAAGTATCAAAATACTGTCAATCCATGGAATTTGAGTGGTAACTGTAAAGTACACATATCTGCTCTTATGGCTAGGCACACATACACACCAAGTTGACAGCAGGGAGAACAGAACCCCTACCTATCTAATTACATAGAGTATAGAACTCAGTAATTTATGCAAGCATCGCAGCACAAGTCTGATTTTTTACAAGTCTGCAGGCCAACTTATAGTGCATGACATCAGCACTAGATGTAGGAGAGAAGATTATGGGAGGCCTTCATAGGTTCATAGCTTCATAGGCTCCTAGGAGGTTACAATGTTAATTGCCCTAGAGTTTTTGCAAGTCTAGCCATGTAAAAACCCAAGTACCCTTACTGAGCATAGTTAGATGTCCATTGTTAGCAGAAAGATTTTGGAACATAGGTGCCACCCCTGGTGTGAATTTATAATAACCCATCCTGTTGTCAAATTTGCACTTGAATAGGATCATTGAGGATCACTGCTTCACATGCAGTGAGAGCCTAATATAAAAGAGCAGCAATCACTGGGAAATATATCTGCCTCTCCAGTATGTTCTGTTTATGTTACAGGCTAGATTGAGATCCCTGGGGCAAGTTATTCCTGTCTCATTTGATTTGTGGATGTCCAACATTTACATTATGGCAAGGTCTGAAACTGCTCTGTAGGCAAGGCCCAGGTCACCTCTCCACATCCTGTATGATACTGAGTACAGTGACAGGGCATTCAGTCTTTCCATGTATGTCATGTTTTGGAGGCCCTGGATTCTCTTGGTCAGAAACCTCTGTGGTCTCTCCAGTTGCTGCAGGTGTCTCGTGAGATAGAGAAGGGAGCATTGTACTCAGTGATCTGATAAGGGTCGAATACAGTGGAGCTATGACCTCCCTGATCTTGGATACAATGCCCTTAGTTTTAAGGTGGGCAATGTAGAATGTGTGTCTTACCACTATGAACACATAGAGATTGCAGTTTAGATTGCTATCAAACTGCGTTCCCAAGTCTCACACCCCTGAGTTTGAGCTTAGAGGGGCGCCATATAAAACATAATTAGCATAGCTACTTTTTTGCCAGAGGGGACAATGAGGCATTTTCTTGCATTACGTTTCAGTACGTGAGTTTGGCACCAATCATTTGTTTGTGTCAGGCCTTTCTGTAACATCATTGGAGGACTCTATATAATTGCTCCCAGTTGACAATCCTCTGTAAGCTTGGTAAGCCACAGGCCATCTACCTTCATCTGGATTTCAGAAAAATAGTTTCCAAACTGTAGAGGGCCCAGCACAGATCCTTGTTGTACTCCAGTGGTAACTGCTCCACTGGTGGAGGTGGAATTCCCAAGTTTGACAGTGTGCATTCTGTCGGTGAGCCAGTTGGCTACCGATCTAGTGATGTATGGGGTAAGCCCCAGATGGAATGGTTTCTCTATAATATTTGAATGGGGGATTGTGTCAAAGGGCTTGGCTAAATCAGAATAGGCAGTATGTTCTGACATTATCAAAGAAGTACACTAGGTTTAATAAGCAAGATCTAACATTGATAAAACCAATATGGGCTGGGGCAAGACTGCTGAAAGTCACCTATGTCCCTGTAGAAAAGATCTATGGATGAAACTTTCCATAGCCTTATAGATAAAGCTGGTTAGGCTTATGGGTAAATAGTTCACAGGGTCAATTGATGGATGTATAGGCATGTTCAACTGTGAAGATAGTTCTAGTTTTGCATGTTACCAGACTGACGGGAGTGCATATCACACAACATTTGATATTAATTTATGTAGTGTAGTTGATATATTTTTGAAAAAGTACTGGAGACACCAGGGTTGCAGTGCATGGGGGGAGGCAGCAAATGGCTGCACTGTAAATATGTGACATATTGCTCTGTTTAAGTTTCTACATGTAGTTTCATGGCATAATGAGTAAAATTGACAGTAAACAGCACTATTACATGCTAAATTTGGATTTGCAATGAGCAGCGGGTTTGCTTGAAGTTGGCAAAGTGTTTGCACATGCCAGATACACATTTGCATTATTTTTCCCTGCTTGCACACAGTTAAGCAGTGCACAAATGCGAGCCACATTGCTAAAAGTCTCAGAGTTAGTAGTGAGTGTATGAAACACACTTGGTGCTTAGCTGACTCTGGCAGGTGTAAATGCACTGATACATTTCTTTTTGAGACCAGACAATAATGGGATCAAATTTGGATGGCTCAGTGGTGCAGTGGTAGCGTTGTTGCCTCCCAGCAAGAGGTTCTCCAGTTTGATTCTCAGCTGGGGCGTCTTCTGTGGGGAGTCTGCATGTCCTCCCTGTGTTCATATGAGTTTCCTCCGGGTGCTCTGGTTTCCTCCCATGTTACAAAAACATGCATCTGGAGCATTTCTCCTTGGGCCTCTGCTGAAAATTAGCTTCATTCCAAGTCAGACTTTCCTAGTAAACAAATGTTAAATAAAAAATAAAGAAAATAAAATCCAGGTGTATCTAATATTTTTAAATAAACAGTGATAATGCAATGCCATCAATTCTTTATAGTACATGTGTTGCTGTGTGTTGGCATAGCACAGCAGGTTTAAGCAGTATTGCTCGGAGGTAACCTCAGAATTTTAGGGCTGCTCACTGTCGCTTGGCATTGGTACATGATGCCAAACTCCTGCAAACATAGAGGCCAAAAAGTAAAGGGATCCATTGCTTTTTCTACTACTTGTGTGTTGTGTGTGATTTATTTTATGACTGATTATAGGTGTTAAAATGGTGAAATGGGGAGTAAGCAGGGGGAAGATCAAAGGGAAAGCAATATAGGAAAGTGCAAGAGAGAGGTAAGAAAGGGCCATAGATATCCATTTCTTCGAAAGTAAAAACTGATAATATATCCAAAATATTAGCTGAATTTGGACTGTCACTTTCTGGGAGAAGGATAAGGACAATGTAATCATGTTGTACAGCCAATTGGACCAAATCAAGTGTGTCAAGAAGACGTATGCATAATAGATAGCTGTGTATGGGACAATATTTTTTTGTGGGACAGATGCCCAGTTTTTTTTTAATTTATTAAGAGAGGAATGCTGGATAAGGGACATAAGTATGTCTGGGCCAGGTAGGTGAGGAAGGAAATTTATTTTTTATATTTTATTATTTTATTGACACTTGTTGACTGGGAAAGTCCACACCAGAAACTCATTTGCAGTGGAGGCCAGAGAGAAAAGCTCCGCAATACTGAAATAATTCAAAAGAAATACAAACTTCATACAGAAATATAGATACATTAACATAGTAATACACACAAAAATACAAAGTTAATACATAAATATATATACATAACAAAGGACAGGGGTGTTGGTACGATGTGAATTTTGAAGTATATAGATATTATCATGCAGCAAAGATACAAAGTAAAATACTTTTCCATTCAGAGAATACAATCATAAATATAAATTCAGACTGTTATAGATATTAAAGTAGTAATACAGAAGAGGAAAGGGTAAAAAGGAAAGAAGGAAGGAAGAAAAGAGCTCCGATAGCCAATAAATACATCAAGGTCATACCCGGAGCCCTTCTATAAAATAAGTATATCGCCCAAATACCTTAAGTACATCAAAAGTTTGGGCATATAATCAGACTTAAACACAAATTGCTCCTCCCATTCAGTCAACACAAGGTTGGCATAAATGGGTGCACATCTGGCTCTCATCGCAACCCCAGTCATCTGTTTATAATATTCACCATCAAACAGTATGCAGTTGTTGAGTAACACCATCGCCATTAATTCCACTAAAAGGCTTCTCTTTACTTGGTGCAGTTCACTATGTTTTGCCAAACTACTACTAAACCAATCTAACCCAGTTCTGTGGGGGACCACAGAAAACAAATTAATGTCATCCACTGTTACAAACAAACATTCTTCAGTGTTTTCCATCTGGATGGACAACTTGATGTATTTATTGGCTATCTGAATGAAATAACAGCATTCTTAAAATTTACAAGTCATTTTGATAAGGTTAAAAATTGATTTTTTTTGGACATTCAGTTATACAAAGAAAATGGTCAAATACATTGTAATATTTTTCGTAAAAAGACATATAGTAATTCATTTTTACATTATGACAGCTGCCATCCTGACTATCAAAAGAAAAATGTGGTCAAGGGGCAGATGATACATATGTCCAGAATAGTAAGTCAAGATATTTGTTTTAGGGTGGAACTTGACAAGTGTACAGATATGTTCAAAAAGGGAGTGTGCCCCTCTGATTTACTAACCAATTTTAGTAAAGAAATTGGGAAAAGGAGAATCAATGACTTTAGGCCTATTTTGTTGGATACCAACAGAAATCTTGGCACAACAAATGACAATAACAACCCCGATCAGACTTACCATTCTGGTATGGTTATTGAGTATAATCCAATGGGAACAAAGGTTAAGAATATTATACACTCTGTATGGGACAGTGTGTTTACTCTGGAATTAAAATATACAACTGGGTGTGTTCCAAGGTTTATTAATAGTAGAGGTCTGAATTTGAAAGATCTTTTTAAAATACTTCTTGGACAATTAGTCAGACATCTGCTAGGATGGGGAAATGCGGTACATGTAGCACTTGTAAATTTATTAACAATGGACCATATGTACAAATATGCAGTTACAAGAAGATATTAAAATGTCCTGGGTACTGTAACTGTAACACAAATATGGTTGTGTATGTGGCTACATGTTTATCTTGTACTGCATTCTATGTGGGTATGACCACAAGAAAATTGAGATTACGAATACTTAAGCATAATAGGGACATTAAAAATAAAAAAAATACTAATGCCCTATTTAATCATAGTAAGAATTGTAGTAATTTTAAAAGATTTTTATTTTTTGTCATTGATAGACTGCCAAAACATGATTTTGGAGGTGACCTTAAAACCTTACTGGAAGTTAAGGAATGTTTATGGCAGCTACGTCTGGATGCATCTCAAGCACCGAGCATCAATGACAATATTTCAACAGCGTGTGTATTAAAATACAAATCTCAGTTTTTATAAAGTATGTACATTTTAAATGTTTATTCAGCATTATATTTATGGCTAGGTTTATTTTCTTGTCTTTTTATTGTACAGAATTAATGAGTTTATTTATTTTTAATATTGCTGTAGCTTTAGTATAGACAACAAGTTTTTGTACACTAGGTGATAACTTTCTGTGTTGAAGGGAACTGGATGCCAGGGGTTTAAATGTTTTTAACAATTTAAAGTGTAATTTGTTTAATTAATATGTACTAATTGATACGTAAATGCTATTAGTGTTGTTTTACACTGACTCTGATGTAGCCCAACTGTGGGTGAAAGCACTTAGTCAATTTGGTTGTTCTAATAAAGCTGATGTTCCTTCCTCCCAACGGATCTGGTTTTGTTACTAGTTTTGAGTTTTTTTTCTCTTTGACATTACAAGAAATATGTTTTTACAAGCAATATAACAGATAAATGGCCTTGCATAAAGAATAACAAATAAGTTTGTCATATTAGAGAGAGTGAGGAATTTGTTAGAGGAGGAGGGAAGAATAGACAGAGGAGGAGGTAGGAAGAATAAAAATAAGATAAAATATTGGTATTGAGCAGAAGAAGTAAAAGTGGGTTGTTTTGTTTGGGTTGAAACATGCAGAAATCTATGAACTTGGTAAGTGTGTTTTGAGAAGCTTTTTAAAGGTTATTTTGTTGGTTGTGGTTTTAATATTAAGAGGCAAATTGTTCCAGGTTTTAGCAATGAAGGTGGAATATACAGATTCTCCAGCACTGTTTTTAGTTCAGGTCATGTTGATTAGTGATTTATTACTGGATCTTAGTGTGGGTTTGTTTGAGTACTGGATTAATATGTCTTGGGGCTGGTGTGTTTTTTTCAGTTTGGTGAATTATTTGATGGGCCATTGTGAGTTGGTTGAGGGTGAGCAGATTTCATAGTTCTAACCAGGATAATTGTTTAAGGGCCTGACAGTGATGAAAAGCGATAGGCAAGATTGGTTGCTATTTTGCTATTTTGTTGCAACAGCAATTTAGTTACGTCAGATTTGTTAAGGTTAGTGAAAGTGAGGGATGCATGATGAAGTGTAGAGACTAGGTGGGTTCTAGCAATGATTGTTTTAGTATTGTTGGTGAGGTGTTTATTGCACCTGTATAGTGTTCCAAGTTTTTTAAGCACTTTCTTTATTGTTTATGCAATGTGCATATCAAATTTCACATTTTGATCAATGATGACCCCTAGAAGTTTGGTTTAGGTGACAGGAGTAAAGTAGGTATTGCTATTAATAGTGATTGCGAAAGGGGTGGTGGGAGTAGTGACTTTGGTGGGGTGAAACAACATCAGTTTAGTTTTATTTGGATTATGAATGAGCTGAGAATTGGCTAGCCAGTTTTCAACTGCAGTAAAGGAATCTTGTGTTATTTTTTTGAAGTTGCTGGAGTGATGGGGTAGAGCAGATTAGGGTCGAATCATCTGCAAATTGGACTAATGTGGCATGTGAGGTGGCAGTATGAAGGTTGTTGGTAAATATGTTAAAAATAAGTGGTCCAAGTAAAGACCCTAGAGGGACTCCTAAAGTAATGTGTAGAAGTGGAGATAGGATATTTTGCCATTTTATGGCCTGAATATGACCTGAAAAATAGTCTTGGAACCATGTAATAGTGGAGTAGCTCAGATTACAATTGGAAAGTGCAGATAAGAGTTTATTGTGGGAAACTGTATCAAAAGCCTTGGAGAGATCTAGAAAGATAGAAGAAATTAGTTTACCTTCATTACGGTGATAGTTAATGGTATTGATGAAGCTGAGAAGTGCTGTGATAAGGGCAAAAACCATGCTGAGTGTTTACCAGAAGTTTGTTGTCTAAGAGATAATGTAGGATTTGTGAATTAATGCATTTTTCTATGATTTTTAATAAAGGGGATATAATGGCAATAGGGCAGTAGTTTGATAGTTCTGCAGAGTTCCCTTCTTTATGTAGTGGTATCATATGAGATGTTTTCCAGCTGGAGAGTATGTGGCATTCTGATATGGATCAACTGATTAGTATAGAGAGAGGGAATGAAATGGCATTGGCTGTGATTTTGATGAATCTAGCTGTTAAATTATCTGCTGCATGTGTAGTGGGTTTGAATTAATTTAGGAATTTCTTTACAGTATTTGTTGGGATTGGTTGTAGAGAGAAGTTGTGTATATGAGAGGTTTGGAGGAAGTGAGGAGCAGTTGTTATTTGTGAGGGCTAAGATAGATTCAGTAAATTATTTATTAAATTGTGTGGTGATACTGTCTGTAGAATTACTGGTTGTTGGGTAAGGGTACCATTTTTGCCTGGTTGTAGAATTTTATTGATGGCAGACCAGACTTTTTGTGGGTTATTTTTGTGTTTTGTTTTAGTGTTGTTGTAGTGTTTTTTTTTATCAAGCTTAATTTGTTTTTGGCTTTATTCCTTAGTTCTATGTATTTTTGTCGATTTATCATTGTGAATCCATGTCTCCCAAGCTTTATGTATTTGTTTTAAAAGTGATATTGAACCTTAGCATGGAATATAGACCATCACAATTCTATCAGTAAGGTTTCCCTGATTGTTTTGGTTTTGCTATCAGTAAAGATGATTAATTTTTTTAAAGTAACACCGAGTTAGACTACACTTTAGCACTTTACCTCTGCTAACCAAATTGAATTGTCGAGCTACTGTTCACTGTGTATAACTTTAGAAAAATGCATTGGAACCTGAGGCTAGTGAAACAGGATGTCACTATGAGTAGGGGTCATACATTACTACATAAAACAAAAGGAAAAAATAGAATTGCAGGAGGAAGGTATTGATGATATGCTGCAGCTTGTACATACAAATATTAAAAGCTTGTGGATAAGGTTTTAGGGAACTGAGAGGGCATGCAAATAATTGAAACATGTCCTACATAGCAAAGAAACTGTTTTGATCAATTGGGGATTTGACTGAACAATTTAACTTGCCTACAAGCATATCCATACTCATTTATGTAATGTTTACAAACATGTATACTTTGTTGTGCCTTGCTGTAGTGCTGTCTTCATGTGTGGGTGTCTATGTCCTATGTGCAAGAGTCTGTCTTGTGTGTCTCTGTACTGCATGAGGGAGTCTGTGTGGATGTTTCTTCGGTCTTGCTATAATGCTGTCTTTATTTTTGTGTAGTTGTCTGTCTCATATGTGGGAGTCTGTGTAGGTGTTGATGTTCAGTCTTGCTGTGGTGCTGTTTTCATCATGTGTGGATGTCTATGTCCTGTGTGCAAGAATCTGTGTAGCTTTCTGTCTTCTGTGCTTCTGTCCTGTGTGAGGGACTGTGTGGGCATCTCTATTCAGTCTTACTGTAGTGCTGTGTTTGTCTTGTGTGTCTATGTCCTGTGTGTTGGAGTAAGTGTGAGTGTCTTAGTGTATCTCTGTGGGACTGGCTACCTTGATGTGATACAGAGACTTGTTATAATGTAACAGCATTGCTACTAAATTTTAGTCAGTGTGTGCATGTACCTATGAGTGGCTACCTTGCTGTGATACAGGGGCTTGTTATAATGTAACATTGGTACTAAATGCCAGTCAGTGTTTGTACATTGGCACTTTCAGGTCTTTTAATGGTCTGAATGGAGTAACACTATGCAGCAATGGTTAAATAGTGCTGGATAAGCTTGACAGGGAAGGGCCGTGATGGCAACTGTGGTCACATGTTATATCCTCCTGGGTAGGGCCCCCTAACTTGAAACTTGCTGGGGATCCTAAAAATGCTAGCACTGGCCCTGGATGTAGGTACTGGTTGAAGTGAGAAGGAGGGAGTGGACATGATATTGTCAGAGGTAACCATAGTGTGTATAGAGGTAGATATCGGGCCCATTTGTGAGGTATTTTGGGAGTTAGGACTGCTTTTTGTAGATTAATTCTTGACTAGTTTTTTATGGTATCAATGAAATGGGTATTAAACATTTGAGCAATCTGGTGAGAGTCTATCGGGGGAGGGGGGTGGATTTTGGAATGTTTCCTGGATTAAGCAGGTAGGATACAGATTTCCAGAATTTTTTTTTATTGTTTTTTTTGGGTGGATAGTTGTGAGGAGAAATAGGTTTTCTTATCAGTTATAACATTTTTTTTGTTGCTGTATTACAAAGTTGTTTATAATTTTGTTCATTTGCCTGAGTTCTACATTTTTGCTATTTTTTTCCAAGCTCTGTCTCTGGAGAGGAGGGTTTATTTAGTTTGTTTTGTGAGCCAGGGTGCATGGTTACGCTTTGTTCTTTTGGTGCGAAGAGGAGCTAAGCTATTTAATGTATGTAGAAAGACTTTATTAAAATAATCTACAGCATCATCTAAGGGCAAAAATTTTATTGGAGTCCAGTTTTGAGCATGTAAGATATTGATGAAAACGTGTGGGCAAGGTTCCTTGAAGTTCTATATGTGTGAGGTTTGGAGATTTGTGTATGGGTTCTATGGGTAAAGGCAGGTGGTCACTCAAGGTGTTTGGGAGGGTGTCGGTGTTGTAGTAGTAGTGGGGGTGAGATACTAGAATCCAATCTAATGTAGATTCTGCTTGGGTATTTAAAGCTTGAGTAGGCTTTGTGTTAATCTGTGTGAAACTATATATATTAATGCTGGTAGCAGGAGCTTTAGAGGTTAAGTTTACACAATTGATGTTAGTGTCACCTAGAATAATTGTTTCCTGAGGTATATTTGTTTTGTCCTGCATAGGAAATCTTCCAAATGGGAGATGTTTTGATCTGGGGGGATGTAAATAACAGCAATACAGAGTTGTTTATTAGGATTTATGTGGAGGGATTTAATTAGGATCTCAATGCCATTGAAAGTAGGGCCAGGTTTGGGATGGATTGTTATTGTTAAGGAGTCTTGAGAAATTAAGGCTACGCCTCCTCCCTTTTTGTGTTGTCTATCATTATGAAGAATGTTATATCCTGCAGAGAGGATTTTGGTGTCAGATGTATGTATTTTTAGCTATGTTTTTGTTATTGCTACTATATCTGGAGATGTATCTGCTCCTTTTACAGTTAACAGCAGGGCATTTGTGCCACTTGTATAAACTTTAATTTAATGTAAATATTATTAAAAAATGCAGTATTATATAGTTGCAACTCATGGTATTTACACCCACAACCTCTGACTACAGTCTAATTTTTGACTCCTAAAGTTGGTTTGTGCTACTGAGTAATGCATGTATACTTGCTTTTACAGTTAGGATATACATGCTCAGTTTGCTACAACTGTATAAAAAAACAAAAATCTTTCTTTAACTTTTAAAGCTACAGTAGCACTTCCCATGTGATGCATACATACCACTTACTTTCCTCAGTTTCTCAGTTCAAGCAACATGTGCCTGTCTATTAAACTCATGCTTGGTATTAGCTGGGGAAAGAACAGAAAAGGACAGACATGCATGCCAGTCTTGCTTATATTCAACTTTCTAACTATTACAAGTACTCTCTTATGATCATGCTTACACATCTCTGGGATGTCCATCATCCAGTGGTTGAAAGTATCCTTTTTACACCTGTGTAGGTCATTAAAATGGTGCCTACACTGCTCTTCAGTACGCAGAATTCCAGTAGCACTGGATACAGCCTGAGCCAAACTATTCCATGCCTCAGACTTGTACTGCATCCCAGAATAGTCCTCCTGTAGAAAAATTGGCTGTGGCACTTTACCAGGAGTCCAATAAATATCCTGGACACCCCACCTCTGCACCCTAAACTATGAAGCTTCCCCTCTAACACCAGACATGTCTAATATCTAAACTAGAGCAATGGCAACTGATGCTTTCTTGCCAATTCCAGTTATTACATTTACTGGTAGTGTGCAAACCTGAGCAACAATACCAACCGCATTTGCACGATGTTAAGTGGAGCCAAGCAGTGCCAAGCAGAGAAGAAATAAATACTTGAAATTGGAAGGTTAATCTTGCACTTAGACTTAGTTTGAGAGGTGATGTAGCTTAGAAATATATATTGGAAATTGGAAGGCAACTGTTGGGTGAGTTAAATTTACAGATATGGACTGAGGGCATAAATGTCATGACCTGAAGCATTTGTTTTTTCCTTTATACACTGATAAAATTGATTTTTACAGTGTGGGATTCAAACGTGGGTATAAGGTGCAAAACATTTTCTTCCACAGTGATGATTTTGCCACAAAAGAAGTGATGTGCAGACCTTGTCAGGAATCATTTATAAATACAGTTCACAGTTTAAGGTGTTACACATGTATGTGTGTGACCAGACAAAGTTCTTGTATATAGATCAAGTTGTGTATGTGTGTTATGGAATTGTGAAGGCCATGAAGTCAAGATAGCAGAATTATACTTATAGAAATATAGTAGACATTAGACCCTCAGTCATATATCTAAAAACACAAGAATGTTGTCTCATACCTCATACATATAATTCATATTAGCTCCATTGTTAGGTGTTGTACATGAGAATGAATAGAACAGGAAGTGGAACAATACTATAAATGTATGGAATATCCTGTATTGGAACCCAGGACCATGTGTGACAGTCTTACACTTGCACATGTTGCCACAATAATGTTGAATAAGCACTTCTCTCTTTTTCAGTTCATTGCAATAAACTCCACTGTCACAACAGTAAAAATAGGTTGCACATCCTGTGCTAGGACCCAGGACCATCTGCACTCCAGGCCTACACTTACATCTGCTGCCACAGGACTAGTCGGATGACATTTCCATAATTTCATACTCATTCTTAAGTTCTCTGTGTTAAACACTATGATGCAGTGCCTCTTGGTGCGTTTGCACAGTGTCCAACAGAATTAATTGAATGCATCCATTTTCAATTATTGGCTGTCTGAGTTCTGTCTGCAAGTGTTGAGGATAAAATGTATCCTGTTTGACCATTGCACTTTTGCAGATGCCTTGTCTGCAGGTGGTCTGTCTGCTTCCTGGGCGGGCCACTAGCCCAGCTTTGCACACTGCTTTGATTTATGCAAACGAGATAAGCACAGCCAAGCCTGACATTCATTTTCTCCATTTCCCCTATTTGTACTAAGCCATGTACCATGCACACACTGGCCAAAAAATATATAGAAAAAATAAAACTGATGAAAAGCAATCTATGACACTACAAACTGTTAGTACACATAAACTATTTGTACATAGGTCTGGATTGAACACTTACTCCAAGGAACCTTCAGAGCACAGTAAGGGTGCCTTATCCCTCTTTACCACACAAACACCTTTACAGCACAGAAATGAAATCATTCTGCATACTACCAAATGCAACATCATTTGCAGTACTATGAAACTGAATATAGAGAGTGGGGTCTGAATGGAGAGATGAAAGTCAGCAAGCAAAGGACAGTGGTAGTGTTGAAATTGAATTCATCCTCAAGTCTTGGTGAATACCTTCTCAATGTGGGCCCTGTTTTTCACAAAATCTCACCAAGGTGACACTGATATATAGACTGTATTTATATAGCATATATCATGGACAGAAGTAAGTTAAAAACAAAAAAGGTAGCTGGGTGCACAAGAACCAGGATAAAACAGTGTCCAGTCCTGGTAGGCTCACTGGTGCCAGAAAAGGAAAAAATGATAGTGTAGAATCCTCAAAATAAGGAATCATTTCTACAATGGGGCCAGGCCAGGCCCAGGGGGAGGATGGCCCCCTTCTTGTAGAAGGAAGTAGCAGTCTACAAAAATCACAAAAACTGATAGGCCAAAGAAGAGCCATAAAGACAATAGAGTAGACTATTGAGGATAAGAAAGAAACTATGTATTGTTATTATTATGCAAAAAGCCCAGAATTTCCAGCTGGAGGATATACAAAAAGATTCTGAGATAAACTAGAGTAAAGAAAAATACTTCTGCAGGAAAAACTGTCAGAAGCTTCAAATGAAAATTTTTGTTCATTAATACAAAGGATTTTTGAAAAACAGTATATAGATCAGGAAACGATCTGCTTGGAAAAAGAAGCTTCTGAGGAAGTATGAAAATATAAACAAATCCTAGATATTTTTGAAAAGCATAAAAAAGAAATATGGACATGGGAAAGAAAAAAAGATTTAATAAGGTGTAATATCTATGCAAAGGAGAAAGCAAAACTAACCAATACAAAAAGAGCAGCACCAAAGATATTTGAAGAGAAATACAGGCAAAAGAATCCAGAAATGGAAAACTTTACAATGCAAAAAATAAGAAGACAAAGAGGAAAAGTAGAAAAGGAGATTATTAATGGAGAATTTAAAGAAATATAAACTGAGGTTATGGAGCACCTGCAAAGTAAAGGATTCAGTGTAAAAATCTAATGCAGAAAGCACCACAACAGGATAGAGCAATGGATATACAAATTAAGGGGAAACCAGTGGAACAGGAAGCAATTGGTCAGGTGCCATATCAAGATATTTTGAAGCCTTCCACGATAATCCAGTATAAACATCCACTTGAAGCTAGACAGCAAGAGAAAGAACAAGAAACTGTGGAAACTCTGATACAGTCAATGTTGAGGAGTGAAAGGCTAGTGAGTTCCCATATGACAGAGCAACTGATGGCACTGGATGAAATTGAAGAGAAGGTGCCATAGGAAGATGCTATACAACTTTCTATAGAATGCCCACAGGAAATTGAAAACTAGGGATATGCTCTCAGTTTGGAAGAAAATGAGCTAAGAGAAGAGCTGTTTGATTTAATTGACATATATATATATATATATATATATATATATATATATATATATATATATATATATATATATATATATATATATATATGGGTCTACCTGACATGGTCGACAGTTCATATGGTCGACAGTTTATTTGGTCGACAGTTCATTTGATCGACAAGCATTTTAGGTGGGGGCTTCACCCCTCTAATGTGAGGGCTGTGCCCCCACACCCCTAACTATATATATCAACTCCAGGGTTGCACAACATTGGGGAAGGGGGCAAATCTGCTTGTTGACCAAATGAACTGTCGACCAAATGAGTGTCGATCATATGAACTGTCGACCATGTCAGGTAGACCCATATATATATATATATATATATATATATATATATATATTAAGATCAATGAAAGAAATTGGCTGCCGAAGGTCAATAAAACCCCAAATGTCAGAAGTCTGATAAAGCAAATGAACACAGTAATTAGGACTGCCCATAGAGATCCATATGATATAACAGAAGTAAACAGGATATATTACTGTGCAGCTAAATTAATAACTGATAAAGTTCTACCACAAGAACACAGGGTAGTGAAGGAAAGGAAGGGAAGAAATTGAATACCATCCTGGAAGTATTGAATAGAGAAAAATATAAAGCAATTAAGACAAGAAGTGTTACTGTTAGAAGACAATAGAAGAGGGAACAGATCGACAAAAATACTAATAAAGATAAATGTGACAAAAGCAATGGACAGTATTAGAGCAGACCAGGATCTATCATGCACTATCGCAAACAACAAACTAAAAATTTCTTAAAAGATATGAAGATAAATATAAAGGAAAAGTAGAAAATAAGCAATTTACCGATGACCCAAAAAAGTTTAATAGGGAACTGGGAAAAAAGGTAAAAAGAATTGAAAGATTACCAAAAAAAAAGAAGAGATTGATATATTTTGGAGATGTATCTATGAAGGTCCTGTAGAACATAACAAAGATGCTAAATGGACAGAAGAAGTTAAAGAAAGAATAAGAAGTTTAAAGGTACAGGATATGAAATGGGATGAAGTAACAGCCAAAGAGACTGAGATACATTTAAGGAAAGCCTTTAACTAGAAAACCCCAGGCCCAGATGCAGTACCTAACTTTGGTTAAAAGTATTAACATCCTTGCATGAAGATTTAGCCATGAGTAAGAACTATTTAAATGTGCACCCTCAACAGACACTAACCTGGCTAACAACAGGAAAAACAATGCTCCTACTTAAGAGTGAACCTGCAAGCTACCCTAAAAACTATAGACCAATAACTTGCCTTCTGATGACATATAAACTATACACTGGAGTTGATGCCAACAGGATTTATAGTCATTTAGAAGAAAAGTCAATTACAGCACTAGAACAGAAGGACAATAAAAGAAAGTCATATGGAACAAAGGATCATTTGTTGTTAAATAAAGTCATAGTGGAAAACAGTAAACAGGGGAAGAATCAAAGTATGGCATGGATTGACTACAAAAAAGTGCTTGATAGTATCCCACATTCATGGATAAAAGGGTGTTTAAAAATGTATACAATACACCCTACACTGATAAACTACATCACAGTAACCAGCAAAATAATGGGTATAGTTCCCCATACTAAAGGGGTGGCGTAAGCCACAAAACTATGGGCTAGGCTTGTAAATGCCCTTGGGCAGATAGCCTAGTATGAACCTATGAACCTATGAACCTATGAAACAGTGGCAAACCACTTTGCATTTAAGCCATGATAAAGGGAAATTATTATTCCAGGGATAAAAATCCAAAGGGGGATATTCCATGGTGACTCTCTGTCACTTCTGCTATTCTGCCTTGCCCTTAACTCATTAAGTGTTGACTTAACAGTTTAGTCCATGGCTATAATTTGGCTCCTAGAAAACAAAGTCTAAAGACTTCTCATCTTCTCTTTGTCAATGATTTAAAACTGTATAGCTCATCAGATGAGGAACTGAATGCACAGCTGCAGGTTGTCAAACTTTTTCAGATAATAGAAGAATGCCATTTGGCCTTGATAAATGTGCAAAAGCAATCTTTAAAGCAGGAAAATTGTAGCATCAGGAAAACATTAGTTTGGGACAATAATGTGATATAAAAGAACTTGAGCAAGAGGGAGTGTATAAATATTTGAAAATTGATGAAAGATCAGCAATAAAACATGAACAAATGTGGATAAAATTTAGTAAGGAATACTTTAGAAGACTTAAATTAATCCTGAAAACAGCATTGACATCTAGGAACAAAATCCAAGCTATAAACCAATTTGCTCTTCCTGTCCTAACTTGCAGTATTGGAGTGACTGATTGGCCCTAAAATGTGTTTGATAGATTATATATTAAAACAAGAAGGATGCTTCATGCTCACCAAATGATCTATAAAAATCAGTGCATACCAAGATTATATATTCCCTGTACCAAAGGAGGAATGGGCCTCCTTGAAATTGATTACACGTATAGATCTACAGTCATGGGACTCCATACATATCTGCTGACCTCACAAGACCCAGACATAGTGAAAGTGTTGAAACATGAGGAGAATAAATCTAAGATGATTTCTCTGCTTAATCTAGCAGAAGCATATCAGCATCAAGCAGGAATGGAAATCAAACCAGAAGTAGATAAAAATCAGACAGCAACTGAATGTGCCAAAAATACAAAAGAAAGACTATAAGGTGAAGGACCAGATGAAAAGGCAAGAAATGTGGAAAATGCATAAATATAGTTGCAAGTATAGAAAACGTCTTGAAGAACCTCATGTTGATCAGGAACGAATGCAGGAATTGTTAAGGAGAAGTGAATTCAAATCAAGATATGAAAGGTTAACATTGGTGGCCCAAAACAGTGGGCTACATACATGCTCATTTACTAAGTCCATTGAACATGTGAGAGAAACAGACAAATGTAGGGTTTGTAAAACCAAAATGGAAACACCCGCACACCTCATTGCTAGTTGTGACATACTAATGGCAGAAGGACTGTATACTGAAAGGCATAATATTATGGCAGGACTGCTGTATTGGGGATTGTGCAAACATTATGGTATTGAAGTTGCTGAAAAACACTGGAAACATGAGCCGCAAATCATCATAGAAAATGCTGACGTGTACATCACATGGGATCATCCATTATCAACAGTTCAAAAGATAGATGCTAGAAAACCAGATATAGTGTTCCAAGAAAAGAAGACAAAAATAGTATTGATCATTGAAATTGCCACACCCAGTGACTATAGTGTCCTGTGTACAGAGCGACACAAATTTATGAAATATCAGGATTTGAAAGCAGCAATGTGAGCAATGAGGAAGAAAGATACCCAGATAGTTCCAATAGTAGTAGGAGAAATGGGTCTAAAGGCATCTACAATCATATTCAGATATGCTACCAATACATATAACTCTGCACAAATTGCAGAAGGAGTCAGTACTGGGCATGTTGCGGGTGCTGCAAAGAGCAATTTTGGCTGACATCAAAGATTGAAATAATACTAATTTCATGAACTTTAATAATACTTTGACTTATGAATGGGGTCAATTTCCATCATGGTATTAGAAACCCAAAAGATCTGGAGAAATGAAAAAGGAAGAAACCATATAACAGTGATTTGTACATGTATTAATTTTGAATGTAGTGCACTGAGTGCTCACACAACCATTTATGAGTATTGCTTGCAAATATGCATCTCTGTCTTATGTCTCTGAGTTTGTTGCTCATTCTTGTCTTATCTGACCAGTAATCTAAGACATGCAGTCTGTAAACCATTCTATATCATTGCACTTAAAATGTGTGAAGATATTAAATGGCAATAATATAATATACAGTTGCTAACAAATGATGAGGTTGGATGTTAATGAAAAGAACCTGTGAATTGTGCGCTGCTTACATACATTTCCAAACTTGACAAAATAACTTCTAACACATTGTATGTCTAACCTGACATACCCACTTGATGTTGGGCAGTTTGTATTGCAGTTGGGTTTTCCTTCTCCCTACCAATAATCATTCACAGTTACACTCTATTAAAAACAAATACTGAGACATTGCCTGCACTATGTTCGCATTTGATACATGGAGCCAAGTATTTGAGATTCAGCAATTCTAATGAATTTGTGCCTGATTTGAATCTTCATCATGCTGACAGTCCTGAATCTACACCATAAATAGGAAACTGTATAGCTAGGCAACCTGAATGTGAGGAGACTTGTTTATGTGGAGAACCAGAAAAGACTCTTACTTTGGGATATATCTGCACAGAAGATTACTGAACTTGAGAAGTTATGCTTGCATTTTTCAGCTATATACTTCATATTATGAAATGTCATTAAGAAAAATCTATTCAATATTTATACATTTATAGCTAGATAGATAGATAGATAGATAGATTTTGATTAGCAAATGCTACACTTTTATCTGTATGCATTAGTTAGAAGTGTATTGATGGGATGGGCATGTTTGTCAGGTCATTTCACAGGTATACATTATTGGCAATACATGTTTCAGGGCATTTCATTTGATAGCACCTTTAGCATTTCAGTGATGATTTGCTAGCAACATTTGATATTTGCCTGTTCTTTTGGTGGTGAGGGAGCAAAGTTGTATTTCTGTTATGGCACAAACAAGAATATATTGCTATTGTTAATCTCTCTTTTTGTGAGCCAGCCTGTTGTTCATATTTCCACTCTCTAGACTGTTTTATGTTTTTCCAGTGGGTAATACTGAGAGGCTATCTGTACCGTTTAATCTGGGAACAGTTATTTTGTAGTTATGTGATACTTATGTGCATTATCCTTCTGTTATCTTTTAGGACATTAAGGACTATAGCACCCAGACATCTCAATCCCCAAAACCCACCCTTCAGTGGCCCGAGAATCAGGTCATTGTGGAACCTTTTAGGTGATATGGTGCCTTTCTGCCTGAGAGGGGACTTGGAGATAAGTCTGTCAGAATGCAAATTTGGTAGCAGATAGCTGCAATGGGCAGCTACAGCAGGGCATATAATCAAGCATGTCATAGGTTCATAGGTTCATAGTAGGTTACTAGGCTAGTGGCCCTAGAGCCTTTACAAGCCTAGCCATGTTAATCCCAAGTATCCCCATTTGTTCTTTTTGGGTAGTTCACAGAAAAATTTATGAACAGAGCGGGTCTGTGATCAGCACTAGCAACTCCTGTCCATGAGGGACAAGGGTGGCATCCCAGAGGTGAATTTGCAGTCTCCCATCCAATTATCTATGTTGCTTTTGAATAGGGTCAGTGAGGAGCTCTTTTTTACAGGAATAGGGAGTCTATTCCAGAGAAGCGGCAGATTCTTGGAGACACATCTGTCTCTCTAGCATGATCTGTTAAGGTCACAAGCCAGGTTGAGATCTCTAAAATGAGTGACTTTTAAGCCATTTGACTTGTGGATGTGCACCATTTCCATTAGGGCAGGGTTGTAGATTGCCCTATAGGCAAGGCGCACGTCACCTCTCAGCAGCCTGTTATATACAGACTAAAGTGAAAGGGCTTTCTGCCTGTTCATGTAGGTCATGTTTTGGAGTCCTTATATTTTCTTAGTGACAAACCTCTGAGGTCTCTCCAGCTGCTGCAGGTGTCTGGTGAGATACATGCAAAAGGGTGCATTATACTCTATTAGTGGTTTGATGGGAGTTGAGTACAGTGGAGTTATAACATCCCTTGCCCTGGATGCTATGCTCTTGCTTAAGAGGTGCATTAAGTAGAAGGCTTTCCTTACCATTGTGGAAAGTTGATGGTCAAAATTCAGATTGCTATCAACCTGTGTTCCCAAGTCTCACACCACTGGGTTGAAACTTGGTGGTGGTGGGGGGGGGGGCACTGTCAATATTGTAATTTGTAGGGAATTCTGTTTTGGCAAATGGAATAATAATGCATTTTTTATTGTGTTTTAGACCATGGCTTGGCACCAATCATTTATTTGTGCTGACCCTTCTTGTAATATGTTGACATTGCTGGGGAACTCAGTGATTGCTCCCAGTTTGCAATCATCAGTGAATCTGGTGAGCTAAAGGTTATCTACTTTGGCCTGGCAAACAGTAAGTGGCCCAGCATAGACCTCTGTGGTACTCCATTGGGGATGGGTCTACTGCTGGAGGTGTAGTCACCAATTTTGACAGAGTGTGTTCTGTTAGCGAGCTAGTTGCCTACCCATCTAGTAACGTAAGAGTTAATTCTTGTCTGGGAGAGTTTCTCAATGATGCCTGAGTGGGCAAATGTGTCAAAAGCCTTGGTAAGGTTGAGATAGGCTGTGTGGCACTGTCTCACTTTTATCCATGGCTTTAGTGGCATTCTCAAAGAAGTGTACCAGGTTTAATAACCCTGATCTACCCTTAATGAAGCCAAACTGGGTTGGCTTCAGTATTTGGAGATCACCTATGTCCTTGTTGATAAGGTCCATGATAATTCTTTCCATGCCCTTGCAGATGAGGCTGGCTAAACTTACAGATCTGTAGTTCCCAGGGTCAGTTGATGGCTCCCCTTTCTGCAGGAGGATTACTGTTCTTTTTCCCATTCTACAGGCACATAGCCAGTTCACATGCTATGATTAAAGAGAACACAAGGTGAGACTGCTAGTTCTTGTTTTAGACTGTTTAGTAAGCAACCTGGGATATTATCTTGTTCCAATGAGGCCATAGTTTTGGTTTTGCCAAGCACAACATGACCTGTTATCTAGAGATACTAGGGCCTAGTAACTAGGCAGAGGAATGGTGTCAGGTAGGCTTTGGGATATGGGAAGCGGGTATAGGAGATTGAAGTTTGCATTGAATCTGTCAGTGAGAAGGTTGTTGATATCCTCCAGCGAAGTATAAGTGATCACATCTACAATCAGTTTGTCACTTTGATGATTGGATGGGAGAAAGGAAATTCACCCCGGGGATCACTTCAGTCGCCTTGCTAGATAGGGGTCCAGGGAAGTAAATAGTGTGGGAAGAAATAGCCAGGGAATTGTTATGGCTGGCTTGTATAGGGCCTAGGGCCAATAGCCTAGTACCAACCTATGACCTATGAACCTATGAATCTATGAACATAGCTGGGCATTCCCTTTTAGAATTCAGATATAGTTAAATAATGTCTTATGATTATCCTTGGCTAGGGGTGTGATTTTCCTGTTTAGGCTTAGGAGGGAACACTTCCTCTGCAGAGTGATATTTCTCTTGGTTTTGGACAATAGTTTATTCCTCCTGTAATATAATCTGTTTATACTTGAAGTTCACCACGGTGACTTGTTTTTATGGGAAGACCTGGTTTTGATCTGGTCAGACACAGCAGAGTTCATGCAGTTGCTTAAGTGTTTGTACAAGACATTTGTGTACACTTCTGCATAGTGATCATTGGTTTCTGCAATTGTGGGTGGTATGAATTATTTTATACCATCACTTAATATGATGTAGTTAGCTTTGGAGAAGTTTTTTATAATTTACATTCCTGTGAGGGTGTCAGTTCCAGTAGTTACTTCAAACAAGACTGATTTGCGGTCTGACCTAACTAAGGAGGGCATTGCACATGGGGATATAGAGCCACCCCCAAGTTGGTGAGTTCTATGTCCAGAATATTAGAGCCTCTAGTGGTGTGCAGACTATTGTTCCAGAGCATTTGTCTTAACAAAGTCCAGGAACCTCTAGGCAAGCGTGTTTTTGCTCATATATGTCCACCAGTCTATGGAAGGATAGTCGAAATCTCCCTTGACTAAAGTGTTGGTTTGTATGGCGAGGGATTTCAGTAAATCAAGGTAGGTTGTTTGCTTATCCTAATTCATGGTGGGAGATCTATAGCTAGCAATGATGTGGTATGGTACTTTCTCAGTTGTTAATTGGACATGGAGTAGTTTGAGAAAGTCATGCTGTTTGACCAGTCTCAAAGTGTACTTGGTTTTAATGAAGATGGATACACCTCCACGTTTGGTTCTCTCACACTCATTTTGAGGTCTGAAGGTGTGGAAGGCATTGCATGGCTGGTGTGCTCTCAGCAGCCTTGAATTATATTGCGGTAACTGCACAGCTGTCAGCATCCTCCAAGGTGAGGAGTGCTTTTAGGGAGTGGAGTTTTGTGTTTAAATTCCTAGCATTAAGCAGCATGACCCTGAGTTTGTCTCAATTAGATTTTGTTAAATTGGAAAATTTGTTGTTTTGACATTGCCTAAAAAGACACTATGGGGGAGGCAAAGGCCTTTGCCAATATCTGAAAGCCTAAGGGAAAGGAGCAGACTATCTCTAACAAAGTGGTGAGGTCTGTCTACCATATCCTCCCAGACTGACAGATACTGGATCCCCCTGGACTGCCAGCAGAAGCTATGTTGATTGTTGAAGTCAGTCATTTTTTGTTTATATTGTGGCATCAGCCTGGGTGAGGGTAGGATACTGTTAAGGGCTAGGGACATACCTGTTTGAGACACATAATCAGAGAGTTCCATCATGTTTCTCTTCATGTAGTCCAAAGTACATCTCAAGTCATTCACCCCAACATGGACTATGACAGAGTCATAACGGTACTTGTTGAGTGACTTGTCGGATCCTGGACCTTCTCCTTGTCCAGTCTGGTGAGGGTGACATCTATATGTCTCACTATGGAATTACCTATGAGCAATACATTTGATGTGCTTTGCCTTAGGGGCTTATTTGTTGAGACACAAATGTGTGTGTTGATATGTATAGTAGTTTCTTTATCCTTACTGGTGAGTGTGTGTGTGGTGTGCATTTGGGAGGCCTCTGTTCTTTTGGTAGGCTTTTAGTGAGTACTTCCATATATGTGGGTTTATGTGTCATGACCTTAATTTGTGTGAAAGGTTAGGTTTGCGTGAGAGGTGGAGCTTGTGTGCTGACAACCTGTTTGATGTCGGGTTTGTTTTTACGTGACAGAATTTACTCCAATTCCATACTGTATTTGTATCTCTGTTAGTTTGCTTTAGGAGTAAAAGGTTGTCAGCATACATAAAGCTACATTGTCTCAAGATGCCCATATCAATCAAGTTGGCAGAAGAAATGATGAGAAACTGGCCGTTCATTGTGGCAGGATTTGTCTGAATGTGGTATTTGGGAAGGAAGTGGGCTAGCAGACCTTAGTCACAAGCAACAAAAATGAAACGGCATTTCGGTTAAAATCAGTTAACAAAGTGCAGTGCTGCCTTAAAATATACTTATTTTTTCAGTTTTGTTTTCAGAGCATGCCTTGGATTTCAGTGCAGATGCATTCCAGACCTCTGGCTCAAGTTGCCAAATGTTGAGCAGCTCTGATAAACTGTCCGCAAACCCGCACAAGCATGAGGCTCATATACAGGCACATTTAAACAGTTTTAACACAACTACCAATGGGAAACTCTCAAATTGAGCCTTTCTCCAGCAAATCCCAACTCAGATGGGTCCTGAGCTACACACTTCTGCCACAAGGGTGAAGGAAGGCCCTCTTAATGTAAGATGGCTGGTTTAAGAGCACAGTGATACTAAACAGTCTAGATTCAGCAAGTCTGAATCTAGCTTATAATATATAAGGCAGTGAAATACCATTTCAAGCACAGAGTAAAAAGTAGTCATCAACAGCAAAAATGAAGCAGTAATTCAATTAAATACAGTTAACAAAATGCAGTGCTGAATCAAAATATACTTATTTTTCTGTTTTTTTTTAGTGCCCACTGACATGATCTCATCTGCACAGATGACAGCAGCAGCACTGGCCTGTGATAGAATGGGTACCAGGGGGGGCTGCTACAGAGTCACCACTGACAGCAAATGAAAGTTCCTGTCCACTGTCAGGGACCCAGACAGCTTCCAGGAAAGTGCAGAACAGCATGTCTTGACATCGGTGCTATTGTTTTAAGGAGAGCAAGTATGTCCCAGGAGGAGCTTCCAGGTAGGCTTTTGTACCCAATTTTCAAATACTGTTATATAGTAAAATATTTACACCATTATGTTAGCTTTGTTAAACAAGAAATCAGTTGGGGGGATTGAAGATTGCTACAGCTAACAACACATTCTGATTGATTAAATATGGGGCTTGGATTGGGTTTGTCATCCAAGTTCTTCTTAAAAGTATAGTTACTGGACATATGAAGGGGAAAAGGTTTTACTCCCCATGTTACTGTTAAGTGTGATGATGTTATCCTTACTTTTGCTTAACTTCTTCCAGGACCATCCAGCATAGGGAGCATACTATCATCTGCACATGGTAAGCCAAACATTTTTATGTCAGTACTGATGAGCAGTTCAAAGACATATTTATTTTATCCATATGTGTGATGTGGGTGTCAGGACTGTTGTGTGTATTGCTGTACTGTCTGTAACAGTAGCAACATTGTTAGTTTGTTAGCATATATTGGATTATAGTAGTGTAGGTATTAATTTTTCCTGTGCTTGTTGCTTGGGGGGGGGGGGTGCAGAGGTTGAATCTGACACTGAGGTTGACATACAGCCATCCCCTGAAATTTCATCGGACACAATCCGTTGACTTATGCCTTCCCATTCCAGTGAGCCCTCGGTTTTTCGACAGGTTAAGGGTGAGACAATCAATCAGAGAAGTCTGGTTACTGTGGCTTCAGTGCATATTGAGTATGGTCGTAGACAAAGTTTGAGAGAAGTGCCATCATGGAGGCACAGACATGTTCCCATAGGCCCTCCAGAGAAATACTTATGGTTGTACATGTGGCACAGGCTGACATGCATGACTGCCTCCACCCTGTTGCTGATTCAGTGAATCAGATGAAGGACACATTGGAATGGGTGGTGTCTGTGATGGATTGTCTGCTGGGAGGGGCACAGCATCGTAGTGGGCATAGGTCACCCACATCGTCTGCTGTTTGCCAAATTGGCCATGCTCTATTATGTTCCCATAGTGGCATTACTTCCACTGTTTCATCAGTGGTTGAGCTGTCCACACCCAGACATGGCAGGCCATAGGGTCATGGTCCTAGACATCATAGGGAGGAGAGCTCATCCAGCAGACATCAGTCACATTCAGGTAACAGCAGTGCATCTGACCTTGGGCATGGACATGCCAGTGCAACTCCTGGCAGAGGCAGTTCTCATGGTTGGGTATGACAATGATAACTTTCTACCTCTACCATGCACAGCTCACATCTCTCCAGCATACCAAGATGCAGAGATAGCACAGAGCTTGGCTGTGTTTATGCAGACACTCATACACCAGTTTCACCTGAAAGACCCATACAGACACACACATAACAGTTACATGGTACAACCATGAATCTTAAAACTCATTTTGTCTTACTGGTCATTTGTTACTTTATCCAAATGTCTGCCTGCATTTCTTTTTTACTCAACACACTCACTGACATTTTGTGTCAGCTTAGGCTTTCTGCCACCCACCCCACACAACACCCTGTGCAAGTGATAACTGTGCCATATCCCTGTTTTCCATCTTTTGGATTCAGCGATAGATAAGCTTTGTGCTGATGCTCAGGGTGCATAGCTGACTTAGTGCTTAGTATATCTGCATTTGTAATGTTAAATTGCTAGTTGTACCTTTGACTTATATTGGTATTAGAAAGTTAGACAGTTGATAGCATCAAACTTTTTTCCATCATTATTGTTAATGATCTTGTGAGGGTTATGAAGTTTGAAACTGAAATGTGTATTATTATTTTCTAACTTCTCTCTTTAATGATTTTCTAGTACAAACGTGTGGTGCTAAACTGAGGGCATGTGGTGACCATCAATACTTTTGAGAGGTATGATTGTGTGACTCTTTGATGCCCAAGACCTACTACTTAATAATGGGCACATATAGGTCAAACAAGTCTCTGCTGTCATATGTTATGGTCATTTCTGTACAAATCACCCAGCTTTTACTTGCTTACACTAACAACAGTGGTGGCTGGTGACTTCAAATCAAAGGGGGCTGCAGAAGACAGTTGAATGGGTGCAGCCAGCAGGAAGGGGTGTGACCAACTAGAAAGGGGAGAAGCTATGCTCAAAACCACAAAAACTGGGACTTTAATTAAATGCCCTTCTCTGGGTGCAAAACCGTCATTATGAGAGTCCAATCAAGACAAAAGTGTAGAAGAAAAAAAAATATTTCAATGCATTGGCTACATGACAGCTTACTTAATATCTAGATGGAAACAAAAAGGTTGTGAGGCATGAAAAAATAAATTACTTTTTAAATACATTACTGGAATGCCAGTCAAAATCAAGTATAAAAAAACAAGCAGCACTCAGCTCAAACCACTTCTCCTTGCACTGCAAATCTAATTCTAATTTATATTCAGCTATATAAAAGTACCAAGTAACATGCTGAAAGTAGCAATATCTGTGATACCCCCACTTGGAAAACTGTTTCTTATCCAAAAAAGACCTGCTGCCTGACAACAGCTATCTACTTGTTTCATGGGGAAAATGTGATCAAAGTAAAAAATGAACAGCAAACAAGAAACAAGCTCAAGATAAAATGCTTAAATGATTACTGCACAGGTTATGGACCACACATGATAGATTGGCATTCTGTTTAGTTTACAAGATAAAGCCTGCAAAGATGACTACAAGTCTCCAGCAAATGTAATGAGCTTCTGAAAATACTGTAATCCTGTTCTTTATTACAAGTACTGCCATATGCATTTCAATACCTAAGGCTTATATGTTATCTAGTTATGTAAATATTCTCTGCATGGCAACAACAAAAAGGCTTTCAATGTTGGTCAAATTTTAACTGTATGCTTATTAAAGCTTACTTGCATCTTACAATCTCAGACAAGCTTACCTGTTGGTCATTAAAGCATTGCTACTTAAACACAGAGAAACAGGAACTGCAACAACATGCAATTTCTGAACAATAAGAAGCATAAATCAACACTATAAAAATATGACAGAAAACCAGAACATTCTGCAAAATCAAGGACAGATGAAAAGCCACTGTAGTACTTGTGTCTACCTGGGATGGGGTGATAGTCTGCACACTTACACTGCATAACTGCTCCTTGTCTTGCTTGGACACATCCAGAGTCACTACATGGGGGAGTGGGGTGCAACAAGTAGGTCACAATTTGGAATGTCTCTGTCTGACGGTAATGGCGTTGACACATTTGTCATACCTCTAAACCTCAGAGCAAGAAATCTGGACAAAGCCATAAACAGAAGTGGGACAAAGGCCCAAAAATAAGGACAATTTTTAAACATTGCTCTTATAAACTTAGAAAGATAATAAAATAGTAGGTCTTGCATTAGCATGAATTTTCTGAAGGGTATGAAATCTGAAACTCAAATGTCTGTCATTATTTTCTAACTTCAGTCTTTAATGATGTGCCACTAATTTGCCAGAAAACCACACTTTTATGACAAATGGACCAAAAATGTGACACAAAAATATAAAATAGCCACACAATACAGCTGGGAAACTGTCAAAGAAGGGACACCTTTTTAATATTAGTACTGTTAAGTTGAGCAGCTGACAAAATAAGATAATCTATATGCATTTCTGAAATAAAAGTAATCTATAACTCTGATCATTACAATAATTTATTAATTGTAAACCCTCCACATTTTCTTCCAAAATTACCATTTTACGAAAAAATTATTAGGGGAAGAGCAACATTTTGAGCCAAAGTCAGGGAAAGTTGAGAGGTTTGGATATATCTAATTCTATAAAGCAATTAATTTGCACATACCTCTCAACCTCTTAATGCAGGAAATCTGGACAAGGCCAAATATATTGGAAGAACATACAGACAGTACTAAACATTGCTCTTGTATAAACTTAGACAGTTGACAGAATAACATGTCTTGCTTTGGCATGCATTTTTCTGAAGGGTATGAAGTCTGAAACTCAATGTCTGCCATTATTAAAGACTTCATTCCTAAATGATTTGCCAGAAAATCACAACTTTTATGAGGAACAAACCAAAAATAAGAAGCAAAATACTATTCATTCTGTGAACATCTGTATAGTGGAGAGGTATAGTTCAGCCGGGGCTGTCTTTGAGTTTGCCACCCTTCCCCCCATCACAAAATCATGGTCGAATGGAACGCCCCCCAGCAGCCATTCCAATGTCCCATTACTTGGCTATTTCACCCCATTTACCATAAACACTGTAATATGCATACTACTTGACTTCTACAATGATTTGGATTTCATTTAAAAGTTTTATTTTATATTTTACAGCACAAACACTAATAGACATCTATTAAACAAAGCAATGCAGTCTCACAATGGAAATAGACTTAGCATTAAAACTTATCTGCCCCTGAAACTCACATTCATTGAAACAACATTAAAACCCACATTCAAAGAAAATACATCTGGCCAATGGCAGTTAAAGATAAACTATGGGTTGTTTTCAAATCATAGGCCCCTTGCACATGAAACATACATGTGTTCTTTGATACACCTTCCTGATTGTATTAAATTATATTTCTTGTATAATACAGTACAGTTGTTAGGGGGTGTTTTAAATGTATTGTTTTGAACATTTTTCCAGTAAACAATGAAACAAATTGCATGCGCCAATAATGACAAAACTGCCCAATTCAGAACATTTCCATCATAAATGTTTACTGAAACTTCTACAGTCTACCAGTATCAGTAAATATGCACAATCTCTGCAGAAGTAAAAGTCATCTAAATAATTCCACATTAAAGAGATCTGTAACCAATAAAGAGGTTGCTGCTAGCAAATAACTTTATATGTCATTGTTTCATCTACAAATAAAGTGACTGTTGCTCTTGAGGAATACATTACCCATGTTACATTAAAAATGATAAGCTATTAATATTGCAATAGGGAATGGATGGCAAACTGATAACAGGTTGATAATTACTAGGTATCTCCACCAAAGAGGACATTCTTAGAACTGCAGCATCCACCCCCTTTAAAAGTACAACACCCTACAGTATCAGCAATGCATCTACACACTGTAGGAGTAGAACCCACAGCCTTCTGCATCAAGATCCAGGCACACTATCTGTTGTGCTATTAACAATGCAAGCAGACTCAGCATAAGCAGCACTAAACTTCCCTTCCCTTGAAGCTCTTAGCTCCTTGTAAAATCCACTTGACACTCAACTCTATCTCTCAACTTTGCAGCACATGAGCACAAGAAATCTGGAAAAAGCCAAAAAATATTGGGGGGAGCAAAAGCCCCAAAACCAGGGACACATTTTAAACTTTGCTTGTATAACCTTGAAAAGTTTCTATAATAAAATGTGGTGGTATTGCCATGCATTTCACTGCCAAGTTTTGAATCCAGGACCCTGTGCATTATAGTCAGAGCAACATACCACTATGCCAAATTAGCTGTTTCTTGAAAGACAAGAAGATTGAAACTTAAATGGCTATCATTTTATTTATTTATTATGTTTGTTAACTGGGTAGTGTCCGACTGGGTTAAAAGCCTGTTTTCAGCAGAGACCCGGGGAGAAAAGCTCCGGATATAAAAAATGCAAACATAACAGATATAGAAAAAATAAAATACAAACATACTATGAGTAGACATAAAACAGCTGAAAAATAGAGCTAGCAAGTAGCTGAATACAGCATGATAGAGAAAATGTATTATAGATGATATGGTACTATCTTCAGGGCCCCAGAGGTAGAGCAATATCATAGATTCAAATGCAACAGGTTCATAATTACATAGTAACTAATCATTCAAATCGTGCAAGCATGGTACAGCATAAAAAACTATAGACGATACAGTTAAATAGAATCCTGTTTAAGCTGTAGATAGACTATAAGGATTTGGACAAACAATATCTGAGAAGATACAGAGATTACATGTAGTGAATTCAGTTCTCACCATACCTCTCAATGTCTTAGCACAAAACACCTGGACAAAGCCAATAATTGGGGCATACAGCCCCCAAACATATTCAGTGAATTCAGTTCTCACCATAGCTCTCAACCTCTTAGCACAAAAATCCTGCACAAAGCCAATAATGGGGGAATGCAGCCCCAAAAATAGGGACACATTTCAAATATTGATTTTATAAACTTAGAAAATTGCTAGAATAAAATGTTTTGTGTTACCATGTACTTTCTGAAAAATATGAAGTCTGAAATTCAAATGTCTGTCATTATTTAGTGAATTCAAAATACAGAAAACCACAGATTTTATGAGGAACAGAACAAAAATGTGTCTCTTTTTTAACTAGTCTTATCACCCTCTACAAAAATCTCTCAACCCTTCGCTCAGCTAATAGGTTACTAGTAACTATACATAAATCCAACAATAAGACTGGGGACACACTGTTCTCAAACACTGTAAGGGAAATCTTGGAACCTGCTACCCAGGGAACTCTCATTTCTCTCTTCTACATCTCTATTCAAAAAGCAACTTAAGGAATATCCCTAACTCACTGGCTATGCCCTTGCAGAAATCCTGACTAAGACTCTCGTCCTTCATTTTTTATGCCTAGATTTTCTTAATACTCTCATCCTATCTCCTACCAACCACTGTAAATATGTGATTTTCAGTCTACTAAAATTACTACTAACACTGCCTTTCCTTAATCTGCTATTGAGCTTAATACTCACTTAGCATGTGCTCTTCTTGAGAAACAGAACTCTACCTTAGTTTAACCTGCCACAGAGCTTAAACTTGCTTAGCAAGCTCTACCCTAGCTTCTTTTAAGAATTATTGCTTGTACACAATTGTAAACCATATTAGTGCTATGATGTTATGTAGCAATCTTGTTGTTCTACTTGTAATTATGTACTGTGACTTTAACTGTAGTGGAGCTTTTCTCCCCGGGTCTCTACTGAAAATGAACATGTGTCCAGCTATTCTAGCCCGGTCAACAAATGTAAAATAAATAAATAAATAAATAAAAAATATGAGGCAAATATATGAATGCTTTTCACAAGTAGTGGTGGGTAGGGAATTCAGGCTCTTTCTACTTGTACCCAAGGTTGAGGGCTTGAGCCTGAGTTACTCTCTAGCCACCAGTTATATTTAACTGGGGAATTTCACACACACACACACACACACACACACACACACACACACACACACACACCTGAGCCGTCCTCCATTTGTCCCATCCTCAAAGTTCCTGGCACTCCACAGAATAAATAAGCCAAGCCCATTTCCTGGCACTGGAATAAATAGTCCACAGAATAAGCCAAGCCAGTTTCCCATCTAAAGTCCAGTGCTGGACAGTTCCCTATTCAAAAGTCTGCTTACGAGCATGCACAGTTCCCCATTCAAAAGTTTGATTCTGAGCATGCACAGACTGCCTTCTGAGCATGCACAGACTGCAGACCTTGCAGTCTGATCCCTTTCCAGTCTATGCGGTTGTAACCGCACGGACTTCTGGGGCATCTGTAGACTGCTGCCTTCTTCCTGTATCCAGACTGGATAAACAGCAGTCTGGATTCAAGCATCCAAGCATGGATGTGGGGAGTTCTGGGATTTTTTTTTTTAATTTTTTGTTAACAGCTGGGATTTTTTTTTTATTTTTGGTTTAGAGCTGGGGATTTTTTTTTTATTTTGTTTTACAGCTGGGGGGCTGCAGTCTTGCAGTCCAATATCATGAGCCTCTACTGACTAACAAGTAACAGCATGTAAGAATATGTCAGTCATTCATATTATTACAGAATACACACCAGGTTCAACACTTACCTTGTAAATCCAGCAGTTGCAACAGTTTTAGTTTAGGGTTGATGCTGTCTAATGCAAGCAGTACACAGCAATTAAATGGGTAGGTAAAGGTTGTGAGTGCTGCATGGCATCAATGTTATAGGAGGAAGGTTTTAGGCTCTTACGTGGTGAGTCAGTGTGCTATGCATTGTCTCTTAGCCAACGTGAAGGCATATTGATCATGCTTACATCTATCTACACCTGTAGTAGCTGCTGGATCTCCTTTGACTCCTCACCTGCATGTGGCTGTGGTGACCTTGCCATTGGTGGTGGGATTTGTGTCCCTTCTTTCTGTTGATCCTGCTAATGCTGTTTTCTCAGGATGATGCTGTGTAGCATGTCACATACTGCGAATATTTTAGTACATGTATGTGGATTGTACTGCAGGGGATCCCACATATATATCTATTCAATGGAACCGCAACTTCAGCAGCCCACACACATGCTCTATGATATTTCTGGTTTGAGCATGTGCCTCATTATGGCATTCTTCAGTAGGTGTGTGTGTGTATTTTTAATGGATGTCATCAGGCACTGCTCCAGTCCATAACCTGCATCCCACAGTAAATGACCCTGTGGGATATCCACCCTAGTGAACATCTGATACAGCTGGGAGGTGTGCCAGATATGTGAGTCATTGTAACTGCCTGGTTTAAAGCAACAGCGGCCCCTAATGTTGCTTCTGTGCATGCTCCTTTCCATGGCTATATTCCAGTACGTTTTTGAAATTTGCAGAAGAAACCAACACTGAGTATACATGGTTGCTTTATAACTTGTTGAATAGCTCTTCCATCTTGGATTGGTTGATTAGCATAAAATTTAGCTGCTTATGCTGTAATTTGCATGCCATGGTGTTTGCCTTGTTTGCACAGCTCTGTGCGGCTCTACACACCATTGTAGAGCTGCTTACTGAATCTAAAACAGTCTGCTACTTTGTACGCATTGTGCCTCACCACATACACAGTAGAAAAGGACCATACAGGCTTTATTGTACCTGGCCATGTAGAAATTATAGAATAAAATGTTACCAAAAAAAAAATATTTTTGGGGAAAACAAAAATCGATGATATAGAATAAGAAAAGTATGGTACAAAAATGTGAAGATAAAACATTACTATGTAAAACCATGAGAAAATAGAACAGATATAAAAAGGAAATATGCCATATAAAAAGAAAAGTGATACAATGTGTTTGCATTGTCAAGATGAAGAAACTTTGGAACTTGCATTTTTGAAATGTAAAAGAGTAAAAATGTTATGGGGAAAACTATGTAAAGAAGATTTTTTTAAGCTATAAAAGAAGTGTATAAAATAAACATGGGTATGATTAAATATGAGTATTATAAGAATAGAAGTAAAGAATATGTTAAAGGAAAAATAAGTTATTTTATGTTATTTGGGTTATATGGAATGAAAGAATAAATTAAATTATGTTTAATGGTAAATGGATTTTAGCAACAATATTAAGTAAAATCAGATGGTGGTTATGGAAAAAGGAGTGGGGGTCTAATAGAGATAAAAATTTAGTACGAAAGCAAAGGAAATTATGAATATGTGAAAATAGGTCTGCATGTCTTTATATCTATACCTGTGTAAATATTTGTGAATATGTAAATATGTTGTAAATAAAAGTTCTTTTTATATATAAATAATGGACCCCCTACTCTTTTTGATAGGTGCTGTGGTATCTTTTAAATTCAACTGAACTAGCACCCACTCAGGCAAAAGGGACCTTAGTTTAATATCTCATCCAAAGAACAACAGTTTTTATAATAGGTTGTAGGTTCATTTTTAAGGAGAGGTATAGTTTTGACCATTGTTGACTTTGCTGGTGTCAGCTTATGATGTCCCTATAGTAACTTAATAATTAAGGCCAAAGCTGTGTTCCAAATGTTAACTTTTTTATGACAGAAGTTAATTACAACATCTGGACCTGGTGTATTCAAGTCTTAAGCTACATTGGCAGTTATGCTTCCGCTATAAATGGACGAATGTAAATGCACCAAGGATCGGAATTAAATTCACTGAAAACAGCTTGCCAAAAACACTTTTTTAAAATTGTTTTTACAGGGGTCAAGCCTCCAACAAACTCCAAACTAATATATACCAAATCCAAGGTCACAGTACTTGAAAAAGTCCCTCTAAAAAGGAATCACTTCCAGCACAACTCACCAAAAGTGATTACTACAGAGGTAGTCCAATCATTGGTGAGTTGAAGCTTGGTCAATCGAACCTGGACAGTTCAAGCTTTTTCCACCAACAGGGTAATGTGCAGGCTCTTCATTGGATTCCTTATCATCTACAACATAATTTCCCATTTTTCTTTTATATTTTTATGTAATAAACAGTCTTGTTATGTTCAACAGGATCTTCGTAGTAGTCACTCCCAAATGTATTCATTTCTTATGGTTTTGGTGATATGATTGTTGCTGTTTTCCTTTACAGTTTCTTACAAAACGTCATCAAATCATACTAAACTGCTGGTTGTATATATTTCATTTCCTGAACTTTTTCCGCATGTGCAGACTTTTAGTTTGTTGTTATCTTTCATAGGAAGCATAGAATGAGTTCATAGACTCCAGTTTTTATCATGTATCGAATATCGCTATAAATGAAGTGATTTTTGAATAATCTGCCATATTACTCCAGATGTATCCTAAGCAGAGCAAAATGTCCCTCTGCTGTGATAAGCCAGTAATAACAAACTAATCAATGGAAGATTCTGGAATGATTTAGTGAATTTATATCTTTTGCCACAAGCTGGAAAGGAAATTGTAAATATGATGATGGCTATACTGTAAAGACATAATATTGACATCTCTTTCTATGTACGATGACAATGCAGCAAATGTGTCTGGAAAATGGGTGTACAAAGTGAAATATGTGGAAACATCTTCTAGCGGCATGTTTTCATGTGCTGCCTATTCCTTAAACCTGTAGAAGTTCATATAGCATGGTCATGTACAATAGCATAATGACTAAGTTACCTTACAAGGTACAGGGTTTGATTTTCAGATGGGATAACTGGCTGGGCTTACAATAGCTCACAAGCATAATTAACTTATGATATTTCAATTGCTACATTTTTTTGGTTATGTAAATAACTGTCATGCTCTGTCTGTGGTACTACAGAATGACATGCAATTTTAAAATAAAAAGCTGGTTGGTCTTTACACAGCATGTCTGCAATCAGATGTTTATGTATTGTAATAATTTGTTCCATTTCAATAACACTTTTAAAGCATTATATGTGGTCTGCATAGCTTTATTAATATAGTTAAACTCTGTAATGAAGCATAATTAGATTCAAAAGGACTACACAAGTACTTCACATCGTTTAATGCAGATCTTGCTGCTGTCTGGGTAAAGGCTCTTCAGAATTTTGATGAAAGTAGCTACTTTTGCTGTTGGAAGGTATTTTGTTAGAGCTGGATGATGATGCCAGTTTTGATTATTTAAAAGATGAATGGAAAGCTCCCAGACAGAATTTAATGTTATAATTTCGGAAGGAAAACTAATTGCTGAGGTTATGGTCATAATCCCAGAGTTCAATCCAAACACAAAATATGCTTGAAAGAGGAAGAGAAGGAGAGAGTGAGAGAGGAAAACTGACAAAGGAGTGTGTACTGAAGCATTCTTTGTATCTGGGGGGTTAAAAGGGGTCCAACTGTAGACATATGTTGAACTGAAAAGTCTTAGGTGCAAACTTTATGAACCGGACTGAAGAAGCATATCCCAGAGATTCCAAAGTTATAAAATAAAGGAGAAGCAACACCAACTTTAATGCAAACAATTTTAAATTCTGAGATTTGTAAGTTCAAGTGTCAGAATAACTAGGCTTTATGCATGAAAATAGGAACATACATATATTAAGTCTGAAATCACTGTGTTTTAGAATATCACCCTTTTTTCACTTTTTCCTAAGGTATGACAATCTCATTGTTGGTACATCCAAGTATTGGAGATGTAGCCTGCTACACTCAGGGTACAGGAGACTTTCTCCCTGAAAAAAATAACTTTAAAGGAGAACAGTAATTGTTGATATTTGCTGTTTTTCTTTAGTTTAACTGTTTATTTTATTTATTCATGTTTATTATTTTTTCATAATTCCAGGACTCACAATTAAAATTACCGGTGTATAGTAAAGAGCCCCGAAAAACATATTGCAAGATAACAGAACATAACAGAATGTAAAATATAATGAAGGATTAATTCTGTTTGTAATTCAGTTTATCTTGCTGACAAAACTATGTGAAATTACTTAGTAAAATACACCAACAGTGTTTCATGTTGGTCAACCTAGACTGATCAGGTCATATCCACCAATGGAACTCATGTTGAGTCAGCTTGTACAACTTATTTTGTGTGGGAGCCACAGCCACAAACTCTACTAATATGTTGAGTTGGGCTTATGTATGCAGTCCTGTTGACTGTTGATGTATATGTATAATACTGTTGTTTTGACATACAGTATTACAAGGTAGTAATAAAAAAAAGAATTAAAAGCACTGAGAAGAAAAACAACTAATAAAAAATAGAAAGATAACAACAAAGAAAAATATCAGGAACAATGCCCAGTACTGTCCAGACCTTATAGTAAATGGATTTCACACAAATGGTCCCAGAAGACACAGCCAATCTACTAGCTGACAAATTTAGTTCAAACTTCCCACCTCCCCTCCAATAGTCTCAGATTACATATCCAAAACCTGCACCCTTTTCTAATCTTGACAAAAAAATAGTTCTTCAGGTACCATCTGAAGACCAAGAACACTACATCTGTGGGGTGAGGTAACATAACAGCCTGACTTCTAGCCATCCTGAAACATGATTTGTCTGACCCCTACAGAAGTTATTCAATGTCAGCCTCAATACAGGCTTCATGCTGGATAACTAGAGGACAGCAGCAGTCATTCCCTCGCAAAAAAGCAGAGTTTCAAAAGACCTAGGTTGTTACAGACCCATAGGTCCAACCAGATTCATTTATAAAGCTAAGAAAAGGATCATTATGGATTAATAAATAAGGATATAGATCACCTACAGACTCTTGACAAAGCTAGATTGAATACATCAAGGGCAGGTGTTGTCTACTTAACCTGGTTAACTTCTTCAAAAAAGTTACTGAAGCAATCAGTGAGGGCAAGCCACACATCTAGACTTTGTAAAGGAGTTCAGCACCAACCCACACTTAGGTATCATAAATAAGCTCTCCCAGCTAAATGTTAGTCCCATGTAATTAGTTGGGTAGCAAATTGTCTCACGAATAGAGGCCAGGAAGATTGGGTGGGCAGCTCTACCTCTCACAAAAGACCTGTCACTAGAAGTATACCCCAAGGGTTCAGTCTTTGGGACAGTCCTCATATGTGTTTTCTTCTCAGAGGTCAAAGCTAATGTTAAGGGCTTGTGACTGACAAAGTGTGAAGATGACTGCAAACTGAGTGCTATCATAAACTCCCCAGTGGACACCAAGATCCTCTGAGAGGGCTTGTTCCAAACAAATAGCTGGTGTCAAAACCATGAGGTAAGCTAATTGCCAATAAGTGTATAACTGTATCCTTCAGCTAGCATGACTCTCCTTGTAACTATTACATTGACAGCATATCCTTGAAAAGTGATTCTGTAGTTAGGGTTCTGAAAACCTATGTTGATAATGAACTGTCCTTTGGTCATCACATACCCACTGTTGTAAGGAAGTCTGTTTTCATTCTAAAGGTATTATTACCAGATTCAGGGGTGCAATTGATGCACTTTACTCTGCACTCATTATATAGATAATTGAATATAATACCACTTTTAGCATGTACCTGTTTAAGCACTTGTTATAACTGAACCTACTACAACACTTTCTTATGAAAGAATCAAGAGTCTAAATTGTAGTTACTATATAGACCATCACAAAGCCTGCTAAGTTGTCATCTCGGGGAGCCCTGCAATACAATCCATGGACATGAACTGACATATTCACAGTATGTACCATGCTACACAACATCATCCTGAGAAAACAGCTTCAGCAATATCAGCAAGGGGAAGGAGCACACATCCCACCACCAATGCCAAGGTCACCACAGCACAGGCAGATGAGGATTCAGAGGGGGAACAACCAGCTGCTGTGGGCATAGGCAGACTTAGGCGTGATCAATATGCCCTTGCATTGGCTAAGAGACAATGCATAGAACACTCACTCACCACTTAGGGGCCTAAAACCTTCCACCTACGTGCATACAAATTGTAACATTGATGCCAGGAAACTCTCACAACCCTTACCTTCCCATGTATTGGCTGTGTAGTGCTTCCATCAGACAGAGGCAGCCCTGAACTAAAACTGTGGCAACTGCTGCATTTACAAGTTAAGTGCTGAACCTGGAGTGTATAGTGTAATAATATGAATGAGTGACATATCTTTGTATTTCATTACTTGGTACTGTAAGCTAGTAAAATGTGGGAGATTTGTACAAAAATTACCTTAACATGTGACTGCATAGACTTATTTGCCTTATATGTGTCCATTATTAAGTAGTAGGCCTCAGGTATCAAATATTCACACAGTCATACCTTTCAAAAGTATTGATGATCACTGCATTCCCTCAGTTTAGCACTATACATTTGTACTATAAAATAATTAAAGACAGAAGTTAGAAAGTCATGAGACACATTGCATTTTCAGACTTCACAACCCTCACAAGATCATTCACAATAAAACAGGGAAATTGTGGTGCTATCAACTGTCTAACTTTCAAAGGTGAATATAAGTCAAAGGTATGATAATCAGTTCAACACCACAAATGCAGATATACTAAGAAGTAGGTCAGTTATGCACGCTCAGCATCAAACACAAAGCATATGCATCCTTGCATTCAAAATATAAACAGGGATATGGCACAGTTAGCATCATTTCCACAGGGTGTTGTGTGTGTGTGTGTGTGTGTGTGTGTGTGTGTGTGTGTGTGTGTGTGTGTGTGTGTGTATGTGTGGTGGGGGGGGGCAGGAACCCTAGGCTGACACAAAAGTTGTGAGTAGAAAAGCGAAGCAGGCAGACATTCAGATAAACCAACAAATGGCCAGTGAGACAAAATAATTTTAAGCTGCACAGCTGAACCATGTAACTGTTATATGTGTGTGTGTGTGTGTGTGTGTGTGTGTGTGTGTGTGTGTGTGTGTGTGTGTGTGTGTGTGTGTGTGTGTCTGTAGGGGTCCCACAGGTGAAATTGGTGAGTGAGTGTAAGCATGAACACAGCCAAGCTCTGTGCTAGCTGTACAGCTAGGTTTGGTGAACAGGTGTGAGCCTTGTACAATAGAGGTGGCAGTTCATCGTTGTCATCCCCGACCACAAGAACTGGCTCTGCCAGGAGTTGCACTGGCATGTCCACACCCACAGTCAGATAAACTGCTGCTACCTGAACATGACTGATGTCTGCTGGATGAGTTCCCTTCATGGGAATACCCAAGACCATGATCCCATGGCCTGCCATGTCTGGGTGTGGACAGCTCAACCACTGACGGAGCAGTGGAAGTGCTGCCACTATGGGACCTTGATCAGGCATGGCCATATTGGCTAACAGCAGATGATGTGGTTGACCTATACCCATGAGGATGCCATTCCCCTCCCAGCAGGCAGCTGTTCCATCACAGACAATGGTCATTCCATCATAGACACCCCACATTCAAATTTGTCATTCATCCAATCTGTTGAATTGGCAACATGGTGAAGGCAGTCTAGCATGACAGCCTGTGTCACATCTATAACCCTGAGCATTTCTGTGGAGCACCTATGGGAACATGCCTGTGCCTCCATGATGGCCATAAACATACATTGATTGGCACAGGAAGAGACACCTCGAGCAGGTGGAGGAGGGACAGCAGACCTCCTCTGAGCACCTACACCAACCCTGCTGTGTGGTATCTCACTCATAATTTGGTAATAGCCAGAGTCAACAGGCACTGATGTCACAGTAACCACATTTCCCTGATCAACTGTCTCACCCTCCACCTGTCCAATATCTGTGGGCTCACTAGAATGGGTAGGCCTAGGCCTACTGGCTGTGTCTGATGGAATTGCAGGAGATGGCTGTATGTCAACCTCAGTGTCAGATTCGACCTCTGCACACCTCTACAGTGCCTCAATCACCATCAGATTCTGCTGATACATTGACTTCAGGTGGCAGAGGTCCCACACTTTCACTGTCATGATCACCTGTGATAAAAAGCAACAAACACAGGAAAAAATTAATACCTATACTACTATAGTCCAATATATGCTAACAAACTAACAGCGATGCCCACTATTACAGACAGTACACCAATACACACAACAGGCCTGACATCAACATCACACACTAAAATATTTCTTTAAATTGCTCAGCAGTACTGACATAAACATGTTTGGCTTACAATCTGCAGATGGTATTCTCCTCTGCAAGCCAGATGGTCTTAGAATAAGTTAAGCAAAAGGTAAGGGCAATGGTATCACAATTAACAATAACAGTGGAAAATACTTTTCCCCTTTATATGTCCATTAACAATTCTTTCTTTCTGACAACTCCAATGTAAGATAGTCAATCAGAAAGTGTTGTTAACTGTAGAAATCTTCAATCCCCCCAACAAAAAATATTGTCACACAGAAGTAATATATTGATTTAATTGTTTTACAATACAACAGTATTCAGCTGTTGAGATAACAAGGTCTACCTGGAAGCTTCTCCTGGGACATGCTAGCAGTCCCTGACACTGTGGCACTGACGTCCAGTACATGATGTTCTGCACTCTCGTAGGAGATGCCTGGATCCCCTGACAGTGGCCAGGAACTCATCATTTGGTGTTAGTGGTGGATCCATACCATGCCCTCCCCTGATAACCATATGTGTAGCTGCTCTCCTCCAGGCAGATATGATCATGTCAGTGGTCCTGTGGCACACCTGCTCATATTTCCCACTGTAGCCACCCATGGCATTCACATCATCTACACTAGCACCAAATTTGCATTCTGCATGCCATATCTCCCCATCCCCTTTCAAGCAGGAAGGTATCATATTGCCTAAAGGTATCCAGTGTCACTTGATTCTCGGCATCAGTGAAGGGGGGGTGGGTCTTCAAGGATTGACATGCCTGTGTGGCATAATCCTGTGTCCTAAAAGACAACAGAAGAATAACACACACATAAGTATCACATAACTACAAAATAAACTGTTCCAGATTAAACAGTACAGATAGCCTCTCAGTATTACCCACTGGAAAAACATAAAACAGTCTAGATATGTGGAATACAAACAACAGGCTGGATGTAAAAAAGGAGAGTAATAATAGCAAAATATCCTTGTATGTGCTATAACAGTAACTCAGCTTTGCTCCCCCCAAAAAGAACAGGGAAATTACATATTTTGCTAACAAACCATCTTTGAATGCTAAAAGTGCTATCAAAGGAATGGTGCCAGAAAAATCTGTACATATTTATGACAGAGAATTACATTTTAAGGTATTGACAATCATGCTACCCGTGAAATGCCTTGTCAAACATGCCCATGGCATCAGTACACTTCTAAGTAATGCATACAGATAAAGGTGTAACAGCCTTTATTTCAGATTTTACTTAAGTACCTTCCAGCTTATGCAGTAGGCAGCTGACAAAATGCAAGCATACCTTCTGAAATTCACTAATCCTCTGGAGAGCTATATCCCGAAGAAAGAGCATATGTTCAGTGTTCTCCACATAAACAAGTCTCCTTACCATCAGTTTGTCTAGCTACATGATTGCCTTTTATAATGGTGCAGATTCAGTGCTGTTAGCACAGTGAAGGTGTGAACTGATTAGAATTGCTGAATCCCAAATAAAAGGATCTGTGTAGGACATGTAAACATAGTGCAGGCACTCCCTCAATATTTGTTTTTAATGGATTGCAACTGTGAATGATTATTGGTTGGGAGAAGGAAACACAACAGCAATGCAGGGTGCCTTGCATCCAGTAGATGTGTCAGATTAGATCTAGAAAGTGTTAGAGGCAAGGTCGGAAATAAAAGTAAGCAGCTCACAATTCACAGGTTGTGTACCTTAACATCCAACCTGGCCTTCATTTGTTGGAAACGTCATACATTATTTCCAGTCAATATCCTCACACATTTTAAGGCCAATGACATAGAATGGCTTACGGAGTGCATGTCTCAGATTATTGTTCAGATAACTGAAGAATGACCAACAAGCACATAGAGATGGAACAGAGCTGTAGATTTGCAAATAATAATCATAACAGGTTGTGTGATCACTAAGTGCACTACATCTAAGACCAATACGTGTACTTAAAACAGTTATATGGTTTCATATTACTTTAGATGGTTTTGCAGTTGGTTGTGTGCAGAATGATTTCTGTTCCTTGCTGCAAAGCTGTTTGTGTAGCAAAGAGGGATAAGGCATCCATCTTATGTTCTGAAGGTTCATTGGAGTGAGAGGTCAAATCCAGATGTATGTAGACATATCTTATGTGAACCATCATTATGTAGTGTGCATGACATAGATTAAGTTTTCCACATTTGAACTACTTGTCCCTTTTCTTTCATTTTCTTTCTTGTTTTTATTTAATTTTTTTTTTTTGGCCAGTGTTTGTGCAATGCAGCACATAGTGTAATCATGCGAATGGAGGAAATGGATGGCAGGTTTGGCTGTGCTTATCTCATTTGCATGAAGCATTGCAGTGTGCAAATTGGGCAACTGGAACACGCAGGAAGCAGACAGGACCCAGACAGCCAAAAACAGAAACTGGATACATTCAGTTAATTCTACTGGGCACTGCATAAGCCCACTAAGCGGTTTTGCGCAATGCTTAACAGAGAGACTTTAAGAATGATTATCAAATTATGGAATATCATGTAACTAGTCCTGTGGCAGCAGGTGTAAGTGGAGGGCTGGAGTGCAGATGATTCTTGGTTCTAGTACAGGGTGTGCAACTTTTTTTTACTGTTGTGACATTGCAGGAGATAGCAACAAATTGAAACATGAACAGCTGTTATTTCAACTTTCGTGTGGCAACAGGTGTAAGTGTAGGACTGCCATGCACATGGTCCTGGGTTCTAATACAGTGCATCCTGCCAACTTTCAGAGTTGTTCCACTTCCCATTATACCTACTTTCAGTTATAACACTTTAGATAGTGGAGCTGATCTTAATTATATGCTTGAGGGATGAGTCATTATTATTGTGTTATCAGATCAATTTTCCAATTGCAATTATTTCATTTCTCACTGCTTCACACTGCTGCTGTGCACTGCAGTAAATGTGATAACTGGAACTGGTGGGAAAGCATCAGTCTCCATTGCTCATGATCTGCTTGTAGATAGATTTGATGGGTGTTAGTGGGGAAGGTGCCAAGTTTAGGTCACAGAGGTGGGGTGTCCAGAAGTGCAGGATATTTAGTGGGCTCCTAGTAAACTCCTAGTAAAGTGCACAGCCACAGGCTTCTGAAGGGGGACTATTCTGGCTCTCAGTACAAGTCTGAGGCTTGGGATAGTTTAGCCCAGGCTCTATCCAGTGCCACTGGTGTCCTGTGCACTGGAGAGCAATGTAGGCATCATTTGAATGACCTACAGAGGATGAAGATGAATGCTCTCAACTGCTGGAGTGAGGAATTTAGGACTGAAGACATCCCACACCTGTGTAAGTATGAACTACAGAGAATACTTATAGGACTTAGAAAGCTGAGTATAGGGAAGACTGGTATGCATAATGGTATTTTGGTCTGTTCTGTTTTCCCCCAGCTGCCAGTGATTGGGAGCTAAATGTCTGGACCCATGGGCCTAGATTGGAGACACTGAGGGTCAGCAAGTTGCATATATGCAGCAGAAGAGAAGTGTTACTGTAGCATTAAAAATTATAGATAGCTTTTTTGGTATTTTATAGACTTGTATCCCTTGGAGCATGCATATCCCAGCTGTGAATGTAAGTATGCATGCATTACTCTGTAGCACAAACTAATTGCAAGAGTCTAGTATTAAACATGAGTCAGAGGTTGTGGGTTCAAATACAGTTCACAGCTATATCATACTGTTATTTTTTTCAATAATATTTACATTAAATTAAAACTTCTAAACCAGTGGCACAAATGCCCTTCTGTAAACTGGAATTTGTTTAACTGGAACATGAATATGTGCAATATATGCACATTTCAATGATTACTTGCAGTAATCTGTAATATAGTGTGTATCCATTAGGAGGTAGACTTAAATGCAAAACTTAAGATAATAGAGTTGGATAATTGTATTTATGCATTGTATGGCTCGTATGATGCTACTAATCTTATCTCTCTTTTCTCTCAACCCAACCCTTATCTCTCTTTTTTATTTTCTTTTATTTTTAAAAATATTTTTTATTTATTTTATTTGATAAATAATTATTTTATTTTTATTTTATTTTATTGTTAAAATACTTTAATGTTATTTTTATTTTATTTAATTAATTTTTTATTTATTTATTTTTATGTGTCATCAAAATGTGTCCATTCCATCCATTTGTACCACATCACTAAATGCTGCACATCACAGTGAGGTAGGCCAGCCCCATTGGATCAGCCTGCTCCCACTTCACCAGCTGCAGCACTGATGCCCAGCACATCTGGGAGCCAAACTGGCAGCACTGTCTCTGGTGCCCCTATTCTACATGCATTCTCAGGTAGTCCTGCCCCAGAGGGGAGCAGTGGTGGAGGTGATGATTTCATCACCCTCAGTGAGTTGCCGGGGATGGTGTGTAGGGAGGTGTACCCCAACATTGGTGCACAACTATGCCGGCTAGAGAGGCTTCTCTATCTCATGTTGTGAAATAGGATGAGGAGGAGATGTCAAGTGCTACAGCCACCTATGCAGTAAGGTGACAGTGGTGACAGACCAGTGGGTGAGGACTCGATTCTCACTTTCTCCAAAGTTGATGGCTATGGGCCCAGGTTGTCCAAACTCTCACTCCAATCATGGTGTCCTTGGACCTTTTGTGTCCATCACTGCCCCTGTCTCTTGTCTTGTTTGTCTTATCTGTCTGCAATTGCTTCCTCACCTACCCAACTTACCTTACCGAGACATACCTACATTCCCTCCCCAACATTCCTCTCTCTCTCACCCTGTCCCACAAAAAGAAAAAGTCCCGTACGTAGATCTCCATTCACACATGTGTCTTCTTGACACACTAGATTCAGTCCAAGCTATATAACATGATTGTGCTGGGATCACCTCTCTCTGGAGGTGACAGTCCAAATTCAGTTAATATTCTGCACATATTTTCATTTTGCATTATGAAAGAAATGGATAGCTATAGTTCTTTCCTACCTCCCTCCTGCACATTCCTGTCCTGCTTTCCCTTTGTTTTTCCCCTTCCTTGCTCCCCATTTTACCACCTCCCTACACACCATTTTACTACTTTAATCTGGTCAAAAAATAGAATGACACACAACACACATATGTTTCTGCAAAAGCTCACTTTTTGAGCTCTGTGTTTGCGGAGTGGTGCACATCACTCACCAATGCACAACAATGCTGAGTGGCATCAAAATGATGCATTATCGCAACACAATGCTGCTTAACCCCACTGCACTATGCTAACACACAGCTACACATATACTATAAAGAATTCATGTTATTGTATTAGCAATGTTGAAATAAAAGTATTTAAAAGTATTAGATAGACCTGGATTTTAACCCAATACCATCTGGGTCCAAAAAGGAATGTATCAATGCAGCATTAACACATGCTGCCACAGAGTCAGTTAATCATCAGGTGTGCTGCATAGACTCAATACTGTCAGACTTTAGCACTGCAGCTCACATTTGCACACTGCTTAGCTATGCACAGACATCTCAGATGCTTATACACTTTGTCAACCATTGTGCAAACCCTCTGCTTGCCACAGTATGGAAAAGTAAATATTATTATGTATTACTGCTGTGTACTGTCCACTTCCTGTCTATGACATGAAATTTCATGTGCAAACATTACATACTGAAGCCCTATCTAACAATATGTCACATATGTAAAATACAGCCATGTGCTGCCACCATCACAAGCACTGCAACCCTGGTGTCTCAGTACTTTTCCCACTCATATATCACCTACAATACAGAAAGTAATATCAAATGTTGTGTGATATGCAATGCACATCACTTTGGTAACATGCAGAACTACAACTATTGACCCATAAGGCTAAAACGCCTTATCTGAAAGGCTAGGGAAGGAATCAGCATGGACCTTATCCATAGGGACATACGTGACCTTCAGCACACTTTACATGACTCATTCTGTTTTTGTTAAAGGTAGATCTTGATTATTGAATCTTGTGGGTGTTCTTGATACTGACACCAAAGATCTGGATAAGGGAAGACAAGACATGCCACCTATGTTGAGTTATCCAAGACATTTGACACTACCCCCCCCCCCCATGCATGCCTCATAGTGAAGATCTCCATTCTGGGAATTAGGCCATACAGTAGTAGATAAATAGCCCAATGGCTCAGTGACAGAACACACACACAAAGTTGAGGATTGCACCTCCACCACTAGCCCACTTACCAGTGGAATACCACAAGAATCTGTGATGGGCCCTCAACCATTTGGAAGCTACGTCCTTGAAGCTCAGACAATAGTATATGGCCTGTGGTTTACCAAGTTTGCAGATGATTTGTTGACTGGGCGCATTCATATAGGGTCCCCCAATGATGGTAACATAATACCGAGGGGACTGACACAGACAAATGATTGGTGCCAAACTCACAGACTGAACCTTAAAGCAAACAATGCCTCATTCTTCCCATTGGCAATGAAGTACCCTGCTAATTATGATATACATAGCACCCTTCTAAACTCAAACACAGTGTTGTGAGACTTGCAACATATGTTGATAGCAATCTACACTTTCATCAAGTGTCCATAGTGGTGAGACGCACACATTCTGCATTGCGCACCTCATACATATGGACTTCACATCCAAGACCAGGGAAGTCATAGCTCTGCTGTATTCTACTCTTATCAGACCACTAACTGAGTACAATGCTCCCTTCTGTCTGTATCCCACCAGACACCTGCAGCAACTGGAGAAACACAGAGGTTTGTGACTGGGAGAATCCAGGGCCTCCAAACATGACATACATGAAAAGACTGAAATACCTGTCTCTGTACTCAGTATACTGTAGGCTGCTGAGAGGTGTCCTATGCCTGTCCTACAGAGCAGTCTCAGCCCCTGCCCTACTGGAAATGCTGGACATCTGCAAATCAAATGGGACAAGAATAATTTGCTCCAGGATTCTCCACCTAGCCTGTAACAGAACATGCTGGGGACACAGATATAGTCAGTGTGTTTTACTGGATTAAATCTTATCTGTTTTATTTCTGGTCTGTGCCTTATTGTTGGATTTCGGCAGTCCTGTGGTTGATGGTATTTACACTACGTTCTTTTGTGGGTTCCTGTGTTGGAGCTGTCTGTGTTTTTTGGACACAGATATATTCCCCCTTGATTGACACTCCTCTATGATAGGCTCCCATTGCATTTGAAGCAGTGCTCCTCAATGACCCTACTCAAGCAAAATATTGACAACTGATTGGGTGATTGTAAAGTCACCTCTGGGGTGGCACCTATGTCCCTGATGGACAGGGCTAGTCAGTACTGTTCAGAAAATCACTCTGCTAACAATGGCCATCTAACTATGCTCAACAAAGGTGACTGTGTTTCTACACAGCTATGCTTGTAAACACCATGGGGCCATTAGGCTAGAAGCTTCCTATGAACCTATGCAGGTCTTCCACCATCTTGTCTCCCACATGACCTGCTGATGTCATCTACTATAAGCTGACTTGCTCTCTTGTAAAATTTAGACTTGTGCTGTGGAGCTTGTGTAAAGTTCTGTAGTCTGTGTACTAAGATAGGCAGGGGCTCTATTCTCACTGCAGTCAACTTGGTGCGTGTGTGTCTAGAAAAAATAGCAGAAGTGAGTATCCTACAGTTACTGATCCACTGCCATGGATTGACAGTATTTTCATACTTGCACATGCCTACACATCCATTTCCTGCAGGCCTCCTAACCTCTTGTCTCATTCATGGACTGCTGATGTCATCTATTATAAGTTGTCCTGCACTCTTGTAAAACTTACACTTGAACTGTGGTGTTTGCATAAAGTACTGAGTTCTGTAGTCTGTGTAGATAGGTAGGAGTTCTATTTTCAATGCAGTCAACTACGTGTGTGTGTGTGTGTTTGTGTGTGTGTGTGTGTGTGTGAGTGTATGCATTCTTGCTTGACATTACAGAGAGCATTTTATACCAGCATGTAGGACATTTATTAGCATAGTTTCCTCAAGAGACACTGCTGATGTCATCAGCTATATTAGATTTGTGGATATGCAGTATTCCCACCATGGCAGGGTCAGAGATTGGCCTGGAGGCCAGGCAGATGTCACCTCATTCTATGCAAAACAGATTACAGTGATATGGCTTTTAATCTATCCACAAACATCATAGCATGGTTTGCAGGCCCTGTGTTTTCTTGATGAGAAAGCCCTGTTGTCTCTCCAGTTGCTATGTGTCTGTTGAGGTACATGCAAAACGGAGCATTATACAGTCTTAGTATTCTGATGAGGTTTGATTATAGTGCTGTCATACATCATGCAATCTGAATAAGATGGTGTGATTTATGATGTGCACAACATAGGCTTTCAATACCAGTGTGGACACTTGGCAGTTAAAGTTCAGATTGCAATCTACATGTGTTCCCAGTGCTTGCATCACTGAGTTTCAGCATAGCAGGACTGTTGTCAATACTATTTTTAACATGGAATTCCACTTTTCAGATGGACAACATAAAAACAACACATTTCTGCATTTATTTGTAGATCATATGCGTATGTCACAGATCATTTTTCTGTGTTATCTCATCCTCTACTATGTTATCATCATTGGTGGATTCAGTGATTGCACTCAATATGCAAGAATCAGCAAACTTCATAAGCCAAAGGCCATATACTTTATTCTCAGCTGTCTAGAAAAAGAGTGCAAACTGTGAAGGGCCAAACACAGATCCCTGGGGCTTGCCAATGATGGCAGCACTACTGGTACAGGTTGATTCATCAGCTTTCATAGTATGTGTTCTGTCAGTGAGACATTTGGTTACCCATCTAGTGATGTAGGGATTAATCCCCAGCTAGAAGGGTTTTTCAATAATACCTGCATGGGGGATTGTGTCAAACCCCTAGACCAGATCATGATAGGCAGTATGCACTGTCTTACTTTCATCCAGGCCTATCACATGGAATCACTGGGCTATGACAACATCACAGATCACCTGAGGTGTGACTCAGGACATATACCTTCCTGATACAGTTGAATCTGTATTTCACTTGACCACTACAACACAACACTAATCAGGAGACACATAACTCTCCTAAACAGTGTGCTATTCAACCAAATCCCCTAAGGCAAACAGCATGCCCAACACACTATTCATAGGTGACTCAATAGTGAGGCACACTGATGTCTTACTCACTAGGTTGAATAAGGAGAAAGCAACAGTCAGCTGCCTGTCAGGTGCCAGGATCCACCACATAATGCACGCACTCAGGTCCCTCAACTATATGAATCTGTCATTGTACATATGGGTGTGAATGACCTGAGACATACCTCCCTGAACTACATGAAAAGAGACATGGAGGAGCTGTCAGATTATGTAGCCCAGCCGGGTATGGCCATAGCCCTGAGCAGCATCCTACCATCATCCAGAAGGGTTCCTATTACATAATCAAACTTCCAAAAGGTTGAACACCAGAAGTTCAAACCTGGACATTTGAAAAGTGAAAATGTCGAAGCCGTGGAAGTCTGAATTCTTTCCCAGGGAAAGAAGTTGGTTGGATGTTTCTGCTGTTTTGACATTTTCTGCACTGTGGTGCGAAGGTTACAGAGCAGGTTAAGGTAAGTGTGTGATTGTGACGGATGTTGAGGTTAGGGTGCGGGTAAGGTAAGTGTGCGATAGTGATGGACTTTAGGGTTAGGGAGCAGGTAAGGTAAGTGTGCGATAGTGACTGACTTTAGATTTAGGGCACGGGTAAGGTAAGTGTGCGATAGTGATGGACCTTAAGGTTAGGGTTTGGGTTAAGATTAGTGCATAGGTAGTTGTGTATGTAAGGTTTAGTGTAGGTTTATAAGGTTTTTGGTGTGCTTGTGTTGTATGTGTGTTTTTCAGAACATTTTTTTTTCCTTGGGAAAAAATTTGCTGTTCTTATGTTTCGATGTTATTACATTTCGATCTTCCAAGTTTGAACATCTGGTGTTCAAACTTTTGGAATTTCGATAATGTAATATGAACTTCACCAAGAATTATACCACAATACAAGCAGAAAATGATTGATTTCAACAATTGGCTAAGTTTCTGGTGTCATTCTAAGGGGATCCATTATCTGTCTGCCTGGGATGACATGATTGACAGACCTCGATGCTTTGCCAGAGATGGCCTGCATCTGTCACCCTGGGCTTCCGGATACTCGCCAAAGCTCTTGCCACAACTATAGTGCCTTTTTTAGGCAGTATTCCAAAGACCAAATTACCACCGTAACAGCTTCAAACAAATGCAATCTGAGGGTCATGCTGCTCAGTGCTAAAAGTCTGAATCTCAAAATGCACTCACTCAAAGCACTCTTTAAAATGGAGTACATCGACATTTGTGCTGTAACAGAGACCTGGTTCAAGGCAGCAGAAAGCACCCCTGCACTACCAGGCTATAACTCATTCCACACCTTTCAGCTCCAGAATTTGGACCCAAGCTCCAAAGGCGGTGGTGTTTCCATATTCATAAAGTATGTGCACACCTCCAGATTGGTAGTCCAACATAATGTTTCAGAGATACTTCAGGTGGAGCTAACATTGGGTAAGACAGCGATTCAGGTTGTAGCCTGCTATAGGTCTCCAACCATGTCCCAGGACCCACACTCCATGTTCCTAAGCACCCTGGAGAAAATTAGGGTCCAACCTAACACTGTCATACTGGGCGACTTCAACTATCCCTCCATTAACTGGGAAAGCTACTCATGTACCAATGCACTTGCCCAGTATTTCCTGGAATTCATTAATTCCAATGCCCTGGACTAGCTTGTTCTTACCCCCACTAGATGGTCATTACTAACATGGGTGACCATTGCTTTACACCAATAGTCAACTTCTCCCTGGTTAGATCCGACCACAAACTAATCACCTTGGAAATCCCCCCCCCCCTGCAAAGATAACCACCATGAAAAACTTCTCCAAAGCTAACTTTGGGGTCCTAAAAACAGAGGTGGCTAACTTCACAGCACCCATGCAAATGGAGAAAAGTTGCATGACCGCCAAATCATACACCAATGCACTGTATGAACACGTACACAAGTGCATGGATCTCACCATGCCTAATAGAACCAAGATGCTCTCCTCCAAAAAAAGGAAGCCAATTTGGTGGTCCCCTGCCATAAACAAACTCTAGAACAGAAGGAGGAAACTGATGCAGAATAAAGTGAAGTCCTAAGACTGGAAAAAACTCCCTTAACAGTCTCAACAAAAAGTTGACATCCCTTATCAGAGCCTCTAAAACTAGCTATGAAAACAGAATTGCAGCAGATAGTAAAGACAACCACAAGGCCTTCTATAGTTATGTAAAGACCCCCCATGGCAATACCCAGATTTGCTCTGAGTTACTGCACAATGGTACCTCCTATACTGAGCCAACAGATATTGCCAGTATACTGGCCGACAGATTTAGTGCCAACTTTACCCTCCCCCAAAGGACCAATCACAATACCAGTAGACTGCCAGGCACCCAGTACTACTGCTGCACAGGTTAAAACAGCACTGTCCAAGGCCAAGAATACAGCTTCTATGGGACCTGACAATATACCCCTGGCTGTGTTCTCCATGAACTACAGAGTGAACTGGCACCTCACCTGTGTGCCCTATTCAATCACAGCCTCACCTCAGGCTTTGTCCCTATTGAATGGCACAGTGCTACAGTCATGCCTCTCCACAAAGTAGGAGTGACTACAGACCCTGGGAACTATTGCCCCATTAGCCTGATGAGTCTTATATGCAAAGCTATGGAATGCATCATCATGGACCTAATAAACTAGGATATAGGGAATCTCCAAACTCTGGATTCTACACAGTTTGGTTTTGTGAAGGGTAGATCATGACTGCTGCTCAACTTGGTCAACTTCTTTGAGCCAGTCACAAGAGCTGTGGATGAAAGCAAGGTGGTTCATACAGCCTACCTTCATCTGGCCAAGGCCTTTGATACCATTCCCTACTCAGGAATCAGAAAAACGCACTAAGCTAGGCATCAACCCCTATATCACTAAGTGGGTTACAAACTCTCTCACAGATAGCACCCACAGTGTGAAAGTAGCTGACTCCAAGTCAGACTGCTGACCAGTCACGAGTGGAGTCCCATAAGGTTCAGTCCTGGGTCCTCTCCTGTTTGGTATCTACTTCTCTGAAGTCCAGGCCAACACGAAGGGACTCTGGATGATAAAGTTCACAGATGGTTGCAAGTTGGGAGCTATTATTAACTTCCCAAGTGATGTTGACATCCTATAGAAAGGCCTTACTGAGACCAACAGCTAGTGTCAGAACCATGGCCTTAAGCTCAATGCCAAAAAAAGGTGTCCTCATCCCCTTTTGGAAAAACCCTTCCCATAAATTACCACATTGATGGTAGTCCACTGAACACAGAAGGAATTATAAGAGATCTGGGAACACAGGTTGACACCTCTCTTTTGAACACCACATTGCCACTGTGGTCAGAAAGTCCTTCTATGTGGCACATCTCATTACCAAGGGTTTTGCATCCAGGAAGAAAGAAGTCATTGTCTCCCTCTACTCTTCCCTCATTAGGCCAATCATCGAGTACAATGACCCATTTGGCAAATACCTCATTAGACACCTGCAACAACTGGAGAGGCCCAAAAGTACCTCACAAAGAGGATCCTAGGCCTTAAATACTTGCTATATATAGACAGACTCAAAAAACTCCAACTATTCTCCGTCTCATATCACCTACTTAGAGGTGAGCTCTGCTTGACTTACAAAGCAATGTCTGACCCAGCTCTGTTAGAAATGCTACAGCTAAAGAAATCTCAATTCCTCTGCACCACACACTCCAGAGACCTCAACCTCATTATCACAGTCAACAAAACATGCTGGAGGGACAGGTTCATAACCCAGAGACTGCCCATGCTATGGAATAAACTTCCCATACATGTCAGACAGAGCACCTCACTGGCCATCTTCAAGAGAAATCTTGATGAGTGGATGGGAAATAGAAAATTCACCCTGGGGATCACTCCAGTGGCTCTACTCGACAGAGGCACTGGAACCTAAGGTCAGGTGGCACGATGCCAGAGTAATCCTATGGGCTAGGCTTGTAAAGGCTCCAGGGCCATTAGCCTAGTACATACCTATGAACCTATGAACAAACCTTCCACATGGGCTATGATCCTGTAGAAGGGTGTGCATCAACATGCATCCATCTCTGTTGGACGTACAGCACCTGATGCATGCATGTATTGAGATATCCTGACTCTCTTCATCTGTGAAGTAGACCAACATGTCATCAAGAACCTCTTCTAAATGGACACTAGTAATATTCCAGCTGTGTGCAACAGACATGTGTGAGTCATTAATGCTAAATCATGTTTGTTACATCTGATAGATGTCCTCAGAGAGGTCATTGAGGGCATGCATGATGACAACAGTATCATCCTGTGGAACTTGACCAGGCCAAGACATTTGACAAAAATTCACAATGAGGTATTCAGTCACCAATGTCATATGTGGCCATAAAAAGCCATATCACCAACTGGGTAGAGCAGTGTATTACATATGTGGCATCTCACTATAATGAAATGTGTGAAGTGACCTATATCTCAGGTCCAATGATCAGACCCATACATCATGGCTGTCTGCTAGCCCCTTTTCTGTCTATTATTTAAGTGATGGACATCACAGATGACATACACATCCTGAGTCAAAACAGCTGCCTGAAGGCCTACAGACTGTGGACAATCATTCACTCCAAATGTGATATTAGTATACTACAGACAGTATCAACATATACCAAATATTGCTGCCACAGCCATGACAACACCTGCAATGACAAGAAAAAATGAGATTTGTTAAGTCAGGTACACAAACACATAGCCCAAGTATAATGTAGCCATCATATCCTATAATAAGACCAATAGGAATGTGACCTGTGTCCTGGGGTACATAGTAAGTTAAACATCCACCAGCATGTGGTCACAGTACTGACTACTCCCTTGAAGGTAACACAAGTACTGGGTATGCAAAGGACATCCACATCAGAGTCCATAATACCTTCATAGTTCCCAGACTTCATCACACACATAACTGAGTACAATGCACCCTTCTTCATGTACCTCCCTACACATCCTCCAGTTATGTGTAACTGAAGCGTACCACCTTTGTCATAGTGAGCTGTCACACAGCTTATTGGCCATACCTAGGTATTCTTTTTGGGGAATATACATGTCTGCCTGATGGATGTGGAATACCAATCAAGTTGTTACACCAGATGCATGTGTCCCACCTATTCTGCTGGTGCACACACTACATACATAGGTGTTTGACAACATTAGTGACATGTATATTATTTGTGACATTGTAGATTTTGCTATCTACACACACATATATATATATATATATATATATATATGTATGTGTGTGTGTATACATATAGATATATATATATATATATATATATATATATATATATATATATATAGATCTACTTTTAAATCGGGTGAAACCCACAACACCGAACATTAGTTTCCCAAGATGAAATTAACAAATACTGAGAATCCCGAAGGGTCAATTTTTCCCAGGGCAAATAAACACTTGCCCAACATGGGAAAATATGCCCTTTTCTCCACTGCACTGCAATCCTGGAGCTGGTATATATAGTTGGGGGGTGGCAGAGTTTACATAGTCCAGTGTAGTTATGTTAGGTTTTTGCCTGAGAAAGCTTGGCCCTTTGGGATTTTCAGTATTCGTATATATACAGATAGATAGATATGCCATGCACACCAGTCAACTAGCCTCTATTTCTCATACTGTTGCATACAGATATAGCAGTGTCCCTCCTAACACCTCCAGCAGATGTTGCAGTGCTAGGACAGTGTGCATGGTTGCCCTTATAGAGTGTGGCTGTATCATAATAGCTGTTCAAGTGTGTGTGTGTGTGTGTGTGTGTGTGTGTGTGTGTGTGTGTGTGTGTGTGTGTGTGTGTGTGTGTGTGTGTGTGTGTGTGTGCACGCACTCATTTCTTATCACTTTAATTCACATATGTTATGCCAGGTGCATGGGAATACTGGTGGTATTATTCTGATATTGTCCAAGATTGTGGTTGGTTCTTTTAATGTTTTTCATAAGCCTTTACCTGTGTCCACCTTGCTGGAGACCTCTGCTGAGAGTACACTCATATTTGGGCATATTAGTTTGCACCACTTCACAATATGCACCCTACCCCAGTTGTATGTCAGATCCCAGATAGATGTTGTGATGATGTCAGGTATTGCCAACTATGCCAGAAGAAGTAGGGCAGTAGATGTGTAACATATGCCAGCAGAGCTAGCTGGAGTTTTGTAAAGAATTATATGGCATTTGCATAACCTGTCCTTGACAAAACCGAACTGATTAGGGTCAAGAGTTTATAGGTTACCTATGTCCTTATTTATTTATTCCATTATGATTCTTTCCATAGCCATAGCCTTACACAATTGCCCAGTTCTATTGATGCTTAACCTTTGTTCAGGGGATGACTGTTGTCTTCTGTCTGTCCTTGTTGGAGGCTGATATTGAATAGCTTCTTTAGGGATTTCTGACAAGCTGTTTTTCAGGCTGGTCAGCAGGTATCTTAGTATGTTATCCAGCCCCATGGAAGTAGTATTCTTGGCCTTAAATTGTTCTTTATGGACTTGTTCTCAGTTTATTTGAGGGGCTATAAATGCAATTTTGTGATCTGGGAAGTTAAGGGGAGAAGGTGCTTGAATTTTGAGCTAAATTTATCCACTAGTAGATTTGCTATGTCCTATAGGTCAGAGTATGTGATACTATTTATTTTTATTAGCTAGCTGCAAAGCTGAGCTTTGTTTCAATGGTTTCTAGCATAAGTAAATAAGGCTTTGTAGTTGTCTTTTGCTTGTGTTGTTTTTTTATCTCATATTTAGCTTTCATCAATTTGATCAGTGACTGGAGTTTCCTTCTGAGTTTAGCAACATCATTTTTGGCAACTTGAGAATTGCATTTATTTTTACATGCAATGTCTTTTCTTCTTCTATTATAATGCCTCTTTATGTTCAAGTTCCACCATAGCGGTGTATTTTTAAATGTGGCATTGCATTTGCTTCAGTGGGGGCAGGTGCACCTATGCATTTATTCACTTGTGCATAGAATTTGGCTGTAAAGGATTCTATATAAACAGGTCCTGAGGTTAGAAGGGGATGTTGAATTTAGCCAGGTCGGAACTTAATTGTAGTAGATTAGTCTTAACATAATCTCTGAATATGGATATATTGGAAGATTCTTCCTGCTTCAGTCTTATGGGGATTCTTGTGTGATTTATGGTCCAGTTTTGATTAGGGAGAAGATTGCAACATTTAGGGAACCAAGCTGTTATGCCTTGATAAGGATCAAGTACTGGATTTTGTCAACCCTAGTCAGGGTTGGTCTACTCCAGAGAGTTTACATTTATGAAGTCCAGATATATCTAGTCTGAAATTTTGGGAAATGTATATGTTTCCCAGCTGGAGGAGGGTAGTTGACGTCCCCTACGAGAATGTTGTTGTGCTTAATGCACAGGGACTCCATACTATTCAAGTAGAAGGAATGGGGTAAGGTGTACATGGAGAAGTCCTATAGTTAGGTATGATGTGATAAGGGTACAAATGCTGCTCAAGGTTAGGTTCATACCTGTTTCAGAAATATGTTTTGAGTGTTCCATTATGTCTCTCAAAATAAAGTCGAGGAAGATATGACTCAAGTCATTTACTCCCACGTGTACGATGATTGTGTCATCACAATCACGTCACGATTGCTTTTTGTGTTTGATTGATTGTTTTGATTTTTGATTGTTTTTTACTGTAAGTTACTAGTATGTTAATGGAGCTTTTCTTCTCGGGCCTCTGCTGAAAATGGACATGTATCCAGCCAGACTAGCCCGGTTAACAAATGTAAAATAAAAATAAAAATAAAATAATTGTACTTATGGTACAAGGACCTGGATTCATGCTTGATGTGACAAATCTTGGCACATGATATGCAACTGACTTTGGCCCTCTCCTTGCACAGCCTGGTGATTGGCTTATTAGTGTGTCTCACTATGGAGTGAGCGATAACTAGAATGTTGGATTGTGTGGAGGTTTGCCTTAATGGCTTTTGAGTTGACACACTGTGAGTGTTAGATGCATGTTTTATGGAGGATGATGGCTGAGTTGAGTGTTTGCGATGCTGTTGAAGGCACATGTTTCTTGGATTACATTTACATGGCTTTTGTGGTTTAGGTAAGTTACTTTTAAGAGCCTCAGCATATGAAGGTATATGTGTTTAGTCTGTACTGTGATGTTGTTTGTCACTGACAACCTGCTTGCTGTTCATAGTGGATTTATGTGAAAGCTTTACCTCCAGTAGCATTAGGTAACTACATCTCTCACAGACTATGTCAGTTTGTTCTAGTAGCAGGTAGTTGTCAGGAAACATGAGACAATTGCCCATTACAACTAAGGTGGCTACAGAGACAGTTGGGAAGTGCAGATCCATGGTCCCTGGTATTAGCTAATTTGAACTTCAGGAGAAGCAGCACCGCTGCTCAGGAGAAGCAGCACCATATGAGCTTGGAAATGATTTGCTGGAGTACTTCCTGTTTAAAACAAACAGTTTAAGTCTATATACGAAGGCCAATGTGCTTCTGTGCAAAGTAGGGGCTCTTCATGTAACTACTGACTAATAAGTAAACAAGGAAATTCTGAAATCTGTTATATAGAGAATGTTTAGGGACTGAATGCCTGCATCTATACAGGGCACAATTAACTGCTGCTGCATAATGAGCAGCATCACAGAAATGTGAATAGTTTACGACAGTACACAAAAGTTAAAAAATCAAGCAATCCACTGGACAATAGCAAGCTATCACACCTTAAGACTCTATAGTAATCAGAGGTCTAGAAATTATTCGTTTTTTTCTCTGCTCTCACCAGAGTACAAGCAGAGCAATTTCAAGTCTGATCACATTAAATAACCACGGATTTACTGCAGAGATAACATAGTTAGTCAATATAAAGCAATTAACCCAGATGTGTCTATGCTGGTAGTTCATCAAATCCAGTGACGTGCCACAGTCAGTAAAGAGGATGCCAAGCTTTGAGCAACTGTAAGTTTCTTTGAATAATGGGCTTCACATCCGTGAAACCTACTTACATGATAGCTAAGCAAGTAACCCCCATTGACTTGACTCTTCAAATTTTTGAAGGACTTCTTGTTTCAGGTGGTTTTCGCTGAGATAGTTTTCATTAGTTAAAAATATTTTCAGTCTCTTAGTTTTATTTATTCCTTTTTCCATTTTTCCACTTGTATTTTCCTTTTCATATACAATTGTATTTGTTGATACACTGATTTTTCACTTGTGCATCACAAAAAACATTGAATTCTACCTGAGAAAGTTATATATATTTACTCAAAATTATAGGTCTGTGTTTCCCATTTTGTGATTGTAGTTCTTACCAGACTCTAATTTACCTATCCTTATTAATAATTATTTTAGTCCCTTCCCTTATCTGATTCTTTGTCATCATTCTCATTGGCGGAAGTAGTTTTACACTAATTTTGATGCAGTTTGATATTTTTAGTTATTTTAATTGGTTTTATTAGCTACTTTATTTTTTGTCTAGCTTATAAAATTTGTTATGTATTTTATGCTATTCTTGTGTGCCACCTGGGCTCAATGACAAAATCTCTATCAGTTCCATGTTAAAATTAAAAGCTGTTTCCTTTATATAACGTTTTTAACATATGTTTTATTTTTGGGGTATTTTTTGTTTAATAATTCTTTTAAGGGAAGGTAGGAAATGACCTACCTTTGTAGTAGGATATGACATCTTTCAACAGCAAATAACCTTTTTGGTTGACCAATTGTGGAGTAGGGCAGGTTATTTAAATCAGTAACAAGTGTGTTACGTAGTTCTGAAGAAGTCAATGTAATGTACTTTTGACGAAAGTGCTAAACTCTCATCGTTGTAGAATAAATTTGTTGGATTTTTTTACCTTTGGTGCAGTGCTCTTGGTCATTTCCTCCATTCAGTTTTTTCTGGGTTTGGTTTTTTATGCATTTTGGTATTGCTAATGCTGCTTTTTTAAAAAAACACCTAAATAAAACAAAAGCTGAACATTTTGGCAGAGGCAGGTAAGTTGTTAAATACTTTACCACAGAGGAAAACATGTTGCTGTACTGTCTTGCTGGAATGTAGGAAAACAGTATAAATGATTGTTTTATTCTTTCCTAGTAAGTAGGTTATATCATACTAGCTTGTTCTGCTGGTATGCAGTTAAGTACTTCTGTTCAGCCAACTGACTGCATTGCAGTAAAGGAGTAATCCATAGAATGTGGGCCTTTAATCTTATATCTTCACTTGCTCCTTATTGTTTTACTAAAAAAGTCAGCCATGTCCTTACTGTTTGTAGGGGAATGCAGAATATGTCATTCTCTCATCTGAATTTCCTGACCTGCTTGGGTAACTGCTAGAACTTTGAAGCGCCTAACATTCTTTAATATCTTAAGAACTGACAGCTTAATATCAAAGATGGGAGGTTATCATTTAATAAACTGAGAAATTTTCCCTGTGACATGCGTTGATATCTTCATAACAATCTCTTCTACAGTAATACAGACATTTGAACTCTATTAATTATTATGAGTGATGTAATGAAATGATGATAACCCAGGGCTATAAAACCATCAATATATTCATTCCAATAACCGCCCTGTCATGTGGTATTATATATAACTTCACCTTTGTCTTGGAGATAACAGAATGTTTGAGTTACTGACAGAGATCCATTACGCACAAGACAATGCTGGATAGTCACAAGCAGTGAAGAAAACTGCATGACTAAAATTATGCTACTACTACTATAACTACTGCAAAATAACCATCTAACAAAATAAACAAATAAAAACATGATATTAATAAAACTACCACCATTGCTGAAAAGTATTTAAGTTTATAAATCATCTGGTTGTGGAATTTTGCCTTCATCAAACAGCTTCTACAAATTAAATTACAGAATATGCTGCCTTTTCCATTGGAATCTAAATCTGCGATCACATTCACTCCTGCTTCTCTATGGTTCCCGCTTCCAAAGGTGGATTGAAGCTACCTACTATGCTGACCTGTGTGCTACTTAAAATGATTGTTTAAATGTTTTAATTCATTTCTTAAACACATAAAAACTACTAGAGCTGAAGAGGGACCATAATTCTGGTTAAGCGACTTGCTCAGAATCAAACCTAGGACCACAGACTGGGGATCATTGACAAAGCATTGCCTGGATAACCTATACTATTCTCTTCAGATAAGATAAAAATTCTCTCTGCTCTGTTTCGTTCAGTTTGTGGCAAATTCCATGATATGGGCTGACCATAAATACAAATTAAGATACATTTTTCAGTCACATGGTATTACAGTACTAGTGTACACTACTGAATGGTACACATGAAAGACACAATGTTGCACTATAAACAATAGCTGCTTCAACATTTGGAAGACAAACTAAAATGTACAGCTTGAAACATTAGCTGTACTGCAAGCATGTGTTTGTAATAAGTTATCAGTGTCATTATATTTCATGGAATAATATTATGCACCTTACTCAGCAAATTCAAAAACATTACAATGAAATTCTCTTAAGACTAACTTGAGTTGTCAAATGATTCAGAGCAGGGGCTTTCAAGCAGAATGAAAAACAAGAAAAGACTTTGTTTAAGGAATAGCTCAGAGCCAGACTGCTGTATGGCTCTCTCATGTTCCAGAGACAGTGACAACAACATGGATTGCTGGAAGTCCTGTGTTCAAAAGCCTCCGTTTTCTAAACAGTGACATCTCCATCTTTGGATCCATATTCAAGAGTAGCCTTCCAGTCCATGCAAGAACAACTTATAAAATGCTGTAGCATGGAACCTGAAATATCATGACCTTAAGACTGCATGCCTTTGGATCTTCATAAGCACCACCTCCCCTCAATATAACCCAACTACAGATAAAGTGACAACTACTGTGGGTATTTCAGTTACTCGCCTAGTAAGAACTGGTGTGGTTATTTTATCTGATTAAATAAGTACCTCATTAAATGTCCTTGTATTTTACTTGCTAGTTATGCATCTTCATTAATTTAACTTTATCAACAACTTCTGATTTAATCATTTTGCTTATACCTACTCTATTGTATTCAGGGTCACCGGGAAGTGTGATTGCATTAAACGACTCATTAAGCATAAGGCAGAAAAACTAATCCTGGATGGATGGTGGTCTATACAGAATACATACACATGTGCATGAAAACAGACACACACACACACACACACACACACACACACACACACACACACACACACACACACACACACACACACACACACACACTGTGAAGGATTGCTAATACACTTACAGTATACCTTACAGATATGGAAGGAAACTGAAGAACCCATGTACATTTACTGGGATGGCATTTAGACTCCAGAATCCACAGAACAGGCATTCCTTAGGACCAATTTCTCATAGCTGAAAAATGATGGCAAAAAATGCAATTACCAGTATTCTAAGTCATTCCTTCTTAGCTCATTATTACTGCCTCCATGCAGTTAAGATCAGGTATCCAGAAACTCACGACAACCACTGACGCTGTTTATCTGTTAGAAGGTCAGAACATGGTGTGTCTCAGATGCTGTGCTTTGTTTTTAGGTTATGTCGGTCGGAAAATGTCAAGAGGAAAGTTTTTGTTTTCTACGTTTTCATGTTTTTCTGAGGATGTGCAACTGCAGACCTAGTAAATATAGACAATAAGAATTTGAGTACAGAGGCCCCACATCAGGAAGTGCAGATGACTTGCCTCCTACAAAAACAATTAGTTTTTTGGTATTTAATGATGCTTTTTTCAACTATTAATTGGGAGACTTTTTATTTTAGTTGCAATGTTTCATGTCTTTGATTTGTGAAAAAAAAAATGATTCACAGTAAATCTATTAACTACTTGTCTGCATTTTCTCCAGGTATTGCAGCCTGAGTCTTCATTTGAGTTTATACCTACAATAGCAGATATCCACCTTTTCCTCAAGGATGGAAAAGCTTATTAGCAGCCACACCATCCTCACCCTTCTAGCCCCTTTAAGTAGGGGACCGGTAGTCAAACTAACTAGACCAACTGTGTAGTCCAATAGTCAAACTAACTAGACCAACTGCATAGCCCAGTATTCAAACTAACTAGACCAACTGTGTAGTTAAGAGGAAACCCTCGTCCCTGCTTTTGATACTATCAACACAATACTGCGCTATACATCATGATGTATACTCTGCATATCTACATGGTACTGCTCTAAACATCATGATGTATACTCTGCATATTGTGCTGGTGTTCAAGGTCAGCGTAAACCACAGTGATGCATCTGTTAAGAAGTTATATGATGTGTGCTATTTGGAAACAGGTCTGTGTTGTGGCTGGAAGGAGTCCGCGGGAATAAGTCCACTTACCAGGTGAACATCCTAAATAATAGTATTCATGTCCTTTTCGACCCTTACTAGGTATCTTGTTTCCCTTTAGCTACTTAGCTGTGTCAGTAAGGTCATTATGGAATTACCCTGTTACACTGTGTTATTTTTAGCAAAGTTAGTATATTCTCTTATACCTTTGATTTATATAGAAGAGCCATATAGCCCATAGACACTGCAAATTTCTGTGGCCATGGAAAATATATATCCTTACTACATGGGCTAATATCAGTTTCTAATAATAAAGTGCATGGGAAGTCTCTCAGTGAAGAATAAAAAGTAAGCACATTCTGTTTAGAGCTGTATTTTCTACTTAATATGCACCAATCGACTATAATCCGCTAAACAGAAGCAGTATGCAAATTATTTGGAAAAAATTCAATGCATCAGTTTTCTTAAGAAGACTACTATTGTTTTTTTTAGAGTAAAAAGAAGGTTTAATTATATAAACCCACCATACAAAAGTACCTCCATCCATGGCAATATAGATTCACAAAAAAGACTGAAGTAATTAAACCAAGGACTACAACATGCAATTGACTAACAGGTCATAACCTTCATTTTCTGTAGTAAACCACAGACTGTTAAAAAGCTGAAGCCAATTTCTGATTAGTATTTCTTCTAATTTTTTCTGAATAATTACACACTAGAAAAGAAAGCAGATAATTTAAGATCAAAGTAATATCTTCTTTTTATACAGTCAGTTGCTCTGATGTGGTATTTGGAAAACACCCTTGATTCAAACCATCTGGCTAAAATACATCAATAATCATTTGAAATACAGCTTCAGAAATTCTAATGAGAATGGAAAAAATAAACTAACCACCAAGATGAAGAATGCTGCACATTTCACACTACCATAAGTTCTGTGACTCATTTCAGTGAAGCCATATATGTAGATTAAAACAAAGTACTGTTTTTAAAGAAAGTAGCAGTAGCAATATGCAATATTCCCTGCTTACAATATATTTAAATTAATTTTCGCAGTTTCTTTTATTTTTCCCTCCCTTCTCCTTATTTAACTCTCATTTACCATCTGTTTACCATCTGGGTACTTCTGGGTTTCCCTGTTTGCACAGCTCTTAATCTCCTGACTGCACATTGTTGGAAATCCTAGAAATAACCCGTCAGCAAGTGGGCCAATCAACTCCTTAGAAATTCTTCCTGATGATAGTCATCGTTTAGAGCCTGAGAAGTAAGAGATCAAATGGGGAGATGCAGATGAGGAACCTGAAACCATCATTAATGCAATGGCAGGCCAAGGCCCTAAATATGGAAGCAGCTTGTTCAGTGATGCCAGCATACCTTGTGTGCTCATCTGCTCACTGAGAACTATATGTCATCATCACCCCCTTAGAAATGTGACCGTTCAGGATCCAGGTCTCTAACAGAGTTCAAATAAGCTTGAATTTCTCAAAACCTCACACCAGGATAAAGGATATGTCTGCCAGCCAATTCATTTTATCCCCACAGGCCACTCTTAGTGATGGCTCAAGTCCATTCTTGATTTTAGGTTGCCAGCATTGTAAATCGATACCTTGCCTCAGATCTACTGACACAGAGCATTTACTAATTTCTCTGGTTGTAAAGTGACAAAATGCTACAGATCTTTTATCAGTGTACTTTCATTCTAAGCATTAATTTTGGCACTGCCAAGTATGTAATACATTTATGCTAATAACACATATGGCAAGACCTGCATAGCTAAGTCAAGAACATACATGGCAATGAAAGATACCACAACGACTTCATTCCGTAATATACTGGGTGGTACAGTGATGCAGAGATTAACATTGTTGCCTCACAGAAAGAGGTCCTCTGGTTTCATTTTTGGCTGGCATGTCTTCTGTGTGGAGTCTGCATGTCCTCCCTGCATGCATGTGGGTTTTTCCCACATTTCAAAGACATGCACCTGGAGCATTTCTCCCTGGGCCTCTGCTGAAAATGGGCTCTGTCCCAATCAGACTTTCTTAGTAAATAAATATATTCTGAAATGAGGCTATTCATGACAAGCTAGTCTCCTGCTGTGCATGGTCATTTCATGAATCTAGCATTGATATTAACAAGTCATTTTGCCCTGAGTTGATTTTTTGTGATCTTTTTCCCATTATTGCCTGCCAGTCATAAGCCCCCTTCTTAGTTATTCCATTATCAATAAGGGGAAGAGCTGCCCAAGAGATGGAAGCATCAGCACGAGAAGTGGTCCTATTTTTTTCACTTTTTGCTGCCCTATGTCCCCATGTAAAGCAGATTTGGGAAAGGCAGGAAGAAGACAAGAGGAGACAAGGAAACCCTCCAGGATGTAGATGGATTCCTTAAAAGAAGACCTGATATATAGGGGTTATGACTGTTGAAGAGGGCTGGACAGTTACTCTGAAGGGGGATGATCCATCTAAGTAAAGCTGAGTTAGTCTATTACTGAAGACGTTTGCTTATTTTAGTAAACGGAAGCGCTTACTTATACGCTGTGGCTTGGAGTGTTTCTTTCTTCAGTTTTGTTTTTTAGTGGAGTTTATTTAGTCTATTACCCAATTTAAGAACAAC